>NC_088169.1:106748434-107048434 GCF_028769735.1 Zonotrichia leucophrys gambelii
GTCTAAACAGAAGTTTGTTTTATGAATCAGTTTTGAATTATCTTAAAATGGCACTAATTACATAACTATTACTAATGTTTTCTCATATGGAAGATGATGTTTAGTGAAGTCTATAGCAAAGAATTTTGGCAAACTTCAGATATTTCCTGTTTAAAAACCTCTCTGTGCAAGAGAGCTTGCTCAGTTTTCATTTTTGCTTCCCAGGATTATATTAAACAGACAGTATGTTTCTTAGAGTTGACTTCAAAACTAATTCAAAATAGTAATAATTGTAGATTTCAGTTATCTGGGTAGTGTCATCCAGTTGAGATCAAATGTTTTCTGTTAAGAGCTGTGGGTTAACAAATGTGGTGTTTCTCTGAAACTGAGTTGGAGACTTTTTTTCCGCTTCCTTTCATTTTCCTACTGTCTGGGATTCAGGCTGAATTCATGTCACTTCATTTTTTCCTGCTGCTGTTGTCCCAAATGGGAAAACTTTACTTCTACACTTGCACAAACTTGGTTTGTGGAGGGATTGTAAATATGCTGGACTCTGCTGACCTTTCCAGTAGAGTGTCCCTTGATTGGTGGCCAGTCCACCACTCCCCCACAGGTTAATGAAGCTGTAAATAGGGAGAACTGAAATGGCAAGCCAATCAAAAAGGTCAGGGTAGTATAGCACAGCACCACAGCTGACAAAATACATGAGGCATTAAAATTTGGATACTTCATTCCTAGTGACAAAGATTGTAATGAGAGCAGAAAAGAATGCTCCGTGAATCCCTTCACATCATGGGGAATGTAATGTGGATGGGAAACGATGCAAGCCTGCCATAGCTGAACTCCAAGATGAATGTTTTAGATCTCTTCATATATTTCAGGGACCATAGAACAGCCAAGTTACATTAAAACCCAAGTTCCTTGCTGTACGAATACATTCTTCAATATTCTTGCTATTTGTATGCACAGAATGTGCAAATATATTATCTCATACCAATATTATTTTTCAAAGGAGGGTGTAGAGTGGGAAGGGTATGAAATAAAAACAGGAATAGAAGGCTACTCAGGCTTTATTATAATATATACACATGAGAATGTCAGAGCACACTCAGTCATATGGAATAACTGAATAAGCTCCTTCCTACTGCACTGGTACAGTATCATATTTCTCCAATTACATTCAGAAGTTTTAAACGAATAAAAATCTAGTAAAACTCAGATGGATACTGCATGTAACTGCTGCTTTGCTGAATGGCTTGCTGTAGTTAAACTTAAACCATTGTTCAAAAAAATTCTGTCTTGAATTTTGTCCCTGTGAGGTAGCACACCACAGTGAAGTCAGCAAAGATGGTCATTGAAAATTTTCTTTTAATCCCCAAATAATTTTCTGGATATTGCTGTTATTTATTCTTATCTGATGTAGAGATGTCTCATCCTATTGTGTTACCCAAGAACTGTATTCCCCAGGAATTGTATCCCTGTTGTTTTGAAACATTTCCCTGTCATGCTGGCAGCCCTTATCACTTCAGGAGCATAAAATGTTAAGTGTATTTCCCAAGTAGTTTAAAGCACATTGATACAAAATTCATGCTCCCTGGTGTAAAACCAACATAGCTGGTGAGAGCTCCTTGTTAGAATGGCATGAGTGGTTACTGTGCCCATGGATTATTGCAGCTTTGAGTTTGTGAATCTCTCTCTCCCTTCTGCAAAGAGTGGCTGAGTATTTGCTCACAGGAGAGGGAGGAACTTGCAGTAGCTTGGCCCAGTCCTGGGGCTGATTTACAGTAGATATATTGCTCTGTTCTTGCAGGATAAGCATGTACAGTTAAACGTGGCTTTGACAAATGGCTTGGTTCCTCTGGACTCAGAAGGAGCCTCCAACCCCGGCCTGGGGGACCCCTCTGCTCCACTGGATTTCCAGGCTGGCGGGATGAGTTACAGGGACCTGTGCCAAGAGGTGCCTTCTGCTGCATTTTATCACTGACTCTAATCCAGCTGTCTGAAACAGTGCCAAGCTAATTAGCTGTTTCAGTGCCTGTTCTATCAGGAGCCCAAATAAGCCCAGAGAGGTCACGTTTCGAACGGGAGCGGAGCCTTTTCATTCATCTCTCTGTTTATGCAGGCCCAAGATGACTCCCATATGGGACAAATCCCAATTAATGCCTCCTATTTAAACTTGTCCTGACATATTGTAGAATGTTCACCAATTAACAGTAGCATTAAGTTATGAACTACTTTAGGTGAAGGTGGCACTGGAGACAAAGACCCCTTGTTTTTCTTAAGATTGTCTAATCTTAGTTTGATTTAGCTAGTACAGGAAAACCAAAGAAAAGATCCACTAAAACTGCATCACAGCATTATTAATCTGGAGGATTTATTATTGCCCAAACTCACTACATGTAAACCCAATCTCTGTCCTAATGCATCCCTTACTTTCAAATCCCAAGTGCAACCACTGAGGTTAAGAGCAGGCAGGAAAGAAAAATAATATTATGATGATAAATACAAGGGAAAAGAACAGTGAAAATAAATATTATCGTTGGTGAATAGCTGCTTTCTCAGTTATGTAAGCGGAACCTAAACAGCAAGGCAGCTGGCTCACACTCATGAGACTGTAGATAATGGAATTGCAATGTCTGTCAAGATTTCCATAATATCTACTTTAAATACCTGCAAAAATGAAAACCACAGCATGACAGTTTTAGCGCTCTCCGTTCATGAAGATCTTGGCTATAGAAGCCAAGTCCATTTCTTCAGTTGCTCCAATTAACTTTCTTTTGCTGGTGTATTTTGTTCAATTCAAATCTTTCACAAAATTACCAAGGAAGAACAGTTAGACTGTTCCCTGTGTCCTGTTGATGAAGCAAAGAAACCTCAGAAAATAATGATATTTATGGGTATATGTCTTACCAGAGGTCTCATTTAATGATTTACATGATTTCAGGAGCATGCTACTGATGAATGAGTACAAATCTCAGCCTTACACAACTGGACTGTACCTCTGCATTCTTCCCATGGTGTTCCTGCTTCCACTGCCTGTGCACTTCCTTTTTGCTGTTTAACTTGACCAGCAGGTTTTTAATCACCTATGCTAGTATCTTGTCTTCCTTTCCTGATTTCTTACACCAGGGGATTGAGAGCTCTTGCACACTGTGGAAAATGCCTTTAAGTTTTGCTAGCTCTGTTCCATAGTCCCTGAAGGATGTTTCCCAGGAGATCCTACTGTCTAACTCCTTGAGGAGCTGAAAATTTGTTTTCCTGAGATTCAGAGTCCTGAATTTTGTTTTTTGCCTGGCCCTTAAATCCACAAACTCCAGTTGCTTGAACACAATATGAACTAGGGTCTATTTTTGGCTCTGGATATCTAAAGGTGCTGCTTGGATGCTCTATAAGAAAAAAAAAGAATCAGAAATCCTGATCTAGGAATCGTTTTTGCTGCACCTGTATCTGCTGCCATGCTCTGCCCTTCCTGCTCCTCTCTCATTAAGTGCTCTGAGAGCTTGTTTCCTATCTGTGTGCCCTTGTTTGGTGATGAGGGTGTTCCTTTTAAGCCTGGTGTTCTCTGCATATTTTTCTAAACCTTGAGTAAGCCTAAGGTGTGTTATGTAACTTTGTGAATAAATTTTTTTTTTTAATTATATGCCCAAAATCAAGGAGTTCTATGAGAGAAGACACTCTACAACTGAACACTAGTTTGGTATTATTCTCCACACTGATATGCAAGGCAGAGCCTTGTTCCCAGCTCAGAAATTTGATGGGGGGCTAAGAAATATGTAGTTAAATGTCAGCAGGTTTGTCTATATAGCAAAACAGGTTAAGTGATTACAAAACCTGCAAATTAACAAAAGAATATGTAGCTGTTTTAAAAAAATCAGTTGTCAAATGTAAGTTGGAAAGTGCAGCTGAACAAATTATGAGGCATCAGAACTCAGACAAAGCAATTTCTTCCATCCTCAGAGAGGGATTGCTGCTTCAGTCAGGCATGGCATTACAGAAGGTTATCACCACAGCTAGTCAAACTGTACTGAGTCATTCCACCTTTTTATGGAAAAAGAAGATAAATCAGAGCGCTGTGGGCATTGCAGAAGCCATGTAAGCACAAACATGGTTTGTACCACGACCACAGAAAAAGTATAGCATTGAAAACATAAGGCCATGAGGTGAAATTCCATCTCTTGCATCTCTGCCATCATAGAACATGACATGCTGCAAATCACTTCAGTCTTCCCTGAGATTCTCTTCCCAGCTACCTGAGGAAAATGAACATTTCCATTAGGGCTCTAACAATGTTCTGTAGGGAGACAGAATATAAGAAAATAAAGATAGTGTAGAAAGTAATCTTACCCCTAAGGGGTTGCAGCTGAGCCAATTATCAAAGATCAGGGACAGGCCTGACTTTAACAGGCCACAGCTGTAAGCAATGAGAAGAAGAGTGCTATAAAAGAGTGGGGTGGCTGGGTGAGAAGGGAACTGGAGTCAGTGGCTGCTTGGTGGGGAAGAAAGAGTTGGTGCTGTGAGGAGCTGCCCACGAGAAACACCAAGAAGGTGTGGAACTTTTGTGATAGGGGACAAGAGTAGGGAACCCCTGCAATAAGATGCAAACAATGTTCTAAGTAAACAACTGCAGATTGAAGTAACTTTCCCAGAGTAGCTTGTTTTGCCTGTGGATAAGAACATAGTGAGCTTGCAGAAATTTATAGCATTTCTCTTTCTGACTCTATCAGCAGAACAGCCAAATACCACAAATTGGCTGGGGGTTCTGTAACCTCTTACTTGTATTTTTTATTCTCAGTCTTTCAATGATTTTCCTTTTACTGAGCCCAAGCTACATCTCATGAGCTATTGAGAGGAAACATTTCTGTTCACCATTGCTGATATGCAAGTGTGGATATTTTGAACCTACTGACTTTTCAACCTGTTTTGAACCTGCTTGCTTTTATTCTTGCATATGTGTTGAGAAAATTGTTCACATGTATTGTGAGTATCTCTGCTTCTGCAGGCACCAGTATGAGTCTGCTGCAGCTAATATCCATATAATTCAGGGTACATCTCTTATGTACCATCTGTGGTTATTAAAAGGCAGCCTTCATTTCAGCTCTTGCAAGAGATGCAAGCACTGATCTATTAGAAGGTTTGACCACAAGATTAAAATTTGACTTTGTACAAAAGAAACTGCTCCACCCATCACTTTTATTGAAAAATGCTCTAAAACTAGAGTTTAAAGAAGTACCCTTTAATTAAATTAATGAAGATACTGAATGACTTCATGAGTGTAATTCAATTAATGGCAGTACTGGCAAAAGTAATTTCTAACTGAACTTAAAGGAGCAAAAGAGCATCATTGTAGTTAAAAGTTATCTGCTCATATGTCTAAATACTTGTACAACTTCATGATAAAAAAGGTTCTTCTGATAATAGACACATTAAATTATAAATTTTCTTAATAAATGACACAGAAGCCTAACAGACGTCAATTAATGATCATGATAACATCTTATACTTGAAATTGTGATATAGGGAGTTGAGCTGTTTTTTAAGAGTAGTTCTTCAGCAACCAAAGTATCCAAGTAGAGATCCTGTATTTTAAATAGCTTACCAGGTATATTTGATATGACCACCAGATAAAGAACCATCTTCTTGTCACATGAGCTTTCTAGCAGATTTAAGGTCTGATCCTCTGGGACAATTTGGTTACCAAAAATCTTTATTGGAGGAGCTTTTACAATTTTGCTGGATTTTGGTTTGTTTTGCTTTTTTTCTTATTGTGGTATAAAAAATATTTTCCTAGCTAATCTGTGTAAGTTCTGGACCAAATTGCTTCATCCATGAGAAGAAGTGAAAGCCCAGATGCTGGTAGTTTGGGAGCTGGTTAGAACATTATCAAATACTCACAGAACCTGTGTCACCAGTGATGGTTATTAATGGCTCATACCTAGACTGTCATCAGTCTTTGGAGGAGCAATTTGCACTCTATTGGCACCAGGCAATGAGACAAAGAAATATCTGCTCCTGTACAAACTGCAAGTGAAATGTAGAAGTTGTTTTGGTGCAGGTTTATATTTGTATCACCACCATTTGATAACGTTACTATGAAAGGAATTGTACAAGTGGGAATGCAAGTGCCTAACTCTATATGGGATGATTTTCCTGTATAAAAATGAGTAAAAAGTTCATCCTGAGCTTGTGATAGCTGGCAAGTTGGTATTCTCTGGTATTCTAGACGCCCACGTGGAAGCAGCTGAACAGGTCACAAGTGCATTGCTGTATTTTAAATGCAATAAATGTCAGGCTGCTTGCTTCCATGTCTTATTTTAAAATAAATAATAAATACATTGCTTTATTCCCTGACAGCCTAAGAATCCAAACACCATTTTCAGTCAGCTGACAGACTTTTAAGCTAATGCTCCATATTATCTATTCTCAGCAATCTATTATTAGAGAGGAACTACAGATTAAAACAAGTGCCTGGCTCACAGTAACCATCAAGGACATCATGCTTGTGGCCAAATCCAAATGTTAAAGCTGAAGGTCCTCCATGTTTTTTATAAGATTCCAGGTTTTCTGTGCAGCAGCATTGTCTCCTAAATTACAGTATAATCTGTGAATTTATTGGATCCAGCATGAGAAAAGCTTTGTCTTATCTGCCTGTGCTGTGTTCTTATGCTTAGTGCCCTTACCTTTCTCCTCTGTTGTATGGGTAGAATTAGCAGAGAGGTTTGGGGGTTTTTTTAATTCCACAAGAGGCAATGTCCTAATTAAGAGATATTGTGTGGGTATGTCCATCAGTATATTTTCCCCAAGCTCAGATTAAAAAAAAAAAAAAAGTAAAAATACAAAACACATGCAGTTAAAGATCTTAGATTTGACTATAACTCACCAGTAATTTTTATGAGAAAAAAGGAGAATTGAGAGTCCTTATTGTCTTCTTCAGCTGTACATAAAAGGTCCTTTTGCTGTCTTATGGACTATTATAAAACATTTTCTGTTTTGAACCAACTTACTAAGTGCAATATGAGTTTTTTCTGTATTAACTATCTATGAGAGAGCAATAAAATTACTTAGCTTCACATTCTTCAAGATATGGCTTGAGCATAGAGCATGATGTTGCTCAATCCATCATATTCCTGAATCCACCTGTTATGAAAGTTCTGATTTAGGCTGAGTCATTGTGCTCAACCACTAGTTTACCCACAACCTTTTTATATAAGCAGAGTACCTAAAATCTCCCTTTGCTGCTGTGCCGTTTTAACAGTGTGATTTGTTTGTTTGTTTAAGGGTGGGGGATAAGGCAGATTTAGTGCTGGGTGACAGTTCTGATGTTCCTGTTCTAAGGTAAGTAGAGATGCAGAAACTCCCTGCTGAGATGCTCTTTTCCAGGTTTTGCCCTGACTCTTCTCTGGGCCGCTACCACAAATTCTTTTTTTATACTTAAAGAATATATTTCTCAAAGCCTGTACTTGTAAAAATATAGCACTACTCAAAGCTGGAAAGAGAAACATGTAATTTCAAACGTGCCTTTAACAATGTCAGAGGAAAGTTTGAACATCATTATTCTGTAGCTGATGAGACGCTCTGTACTTCTGAGCTTCCCCTGCTCTGGTCTTCAGGAGGGTCCTGCAGGCACAGGGTCTGTTGAGGAACATCTGCTGGGCAAGGCACTGGAAAGCTGTTAAAAGCAATGCAAATATAATCTAAACAGAACTCGGGTTGCTGCCCAGGAATCTGTAAATTTGTGGGTGTGTCTTGAATTTTTCCCTGGGTGTGGTGGGTGACACATGGCCACAAAACCTTTACCACCTTGTCACCTTGCCTCCTTGTCTCCTCTCTTCCTGGCCACATCAACAGCTGCCTTGCTTTGCATAAAGGAGGCTGAGAGGAAACGTGAGGGAGAGGTGGGATTTGATGGCAATTTAGTTTTAGGATGGCTTCAGCTGACCTTGAAAACACCCTCAGACCTTTCTGAGGAAGTTTCATGAGGAATATCTCAAAGAAATTCTGTATTATGCACTTCTGAGTGATGGATTTCAAAGAGCCTCACAGGTCCATTCTTGCTATGTGTGTTGTGCATCTGTCTGTGTGTGACTGTTGAATAGATTGTATTTCCAGTCATGGGAGAGGGAATATTGCTAGTCAACATGTCTATTAACAGATGTGAAGTTGCAGTTTACATATCCTCATGTCTACAGAACTGAGTGAAATGCAGCTCTGTTAATTATAATTTCAAAGTGCAAACTTTATTTTGTGGTATCACTGCTTCATGTGGGTTTGAGAGAATTTTTCTTACTTTTAGAAAAATTATTTCAGTTTTACAGAGGCTTGACTCTCTGTACTGACTCAAAAGCCCACTAATTTATTAGTTATTAGCATGTGCATCAAGCAATTTCACTGCACTCATTCAGAAAATAGGAATTAAGATGATTTGACAGCCCTCCAATTTTGCTTTCAATGCTATCGATTCCTTTCATCAAGGCTGTGCTGTTCTGTGCTCAATCTTGCAAAAGGGAATGATGGCACACTTGCTCTAATCAAATTTCATTGTGCATTCACTTCATGTAATAATAAATTTGGCTATCCAGATCAATTTTGGCCCAATTTCCTCTCATGGGATGTAATCCAATGATTGCTTTTGAGGACCATTGTTTGATACATATAGGTTATTTTTTTTGTTAATACACAAAATATTGCCTAGCTTAAGCTTTAGTGGTATTCTAACTTTTGTTTGTGATCACTTTGGATAAGAGCATGTGCTTGACTTTGGTAGGTCTGAAGTCACTGCATGGCACATAATGAGAGTGGGTTTTGTAATGGATTTTAAAGCACTCAGTATATTCACAGAGCCTCCTTGAATTAACAGTTTAAATACAAATACACTGTACAGCTCCATAGAACTTGTAAATGCAAAGAGCTTATTGGATAATTTTCTAAGCAGAATTGCAATCCACCTCAATATTTACTTCAATAACCTCATAACAGGATCATTATTTGACAGCAAACATTGCAAATGAGGTCAGAGAACTCTTTGTCATTTTTTTCCCCTAGAAATTAGAGGTGAAAGAGATCTCTTAGGTCAACTAGTTCCTTTCCTGCTTCTTCCTCAGTTCAAAGGGCCACATCAGTGTTGCAAACCTGTGCAAGGGAAAAGGCAGTACTGGGCCTGCCTATTAGTATGTTGAATGTTTTGTTTCATATTGCTGCAGATGTGCAATAAAAAACAAGATTTTCACTGTGTTGTGGTGACTGAAAAAGTGTCCAAGATCATTTGGAAGTGAGGAGGGAGAATAATGAAGGGCAAAGGCTTGTTAACTCTATAGTCAGATCACAGGCTGATCCAAATGGAAAATAATGCAAATAACACCTCTGTGGAGCTGCCAGAGTTGATCTTGGATTAAAGATCTGAGGCTTACAACTAAGCTTCATTTAGCATATAATGACATAACAGTTACATGATCCACAAATGTTTAGTAACTAAGTCCATTAATACAGTTGTTAGATGAAATCCAGTTAAGCATATGGATTGCAAATACACGAGTATGGGAAAGAGTCTCTTAAAGCAGCTGTTCCCAGTGCATTATATTCCATTTAGAGCCTGCTTAACTATGACAAGGAAAATACCACTGGAAATTTGCACAGGTCCTATGTAGAACCTGTGGTCTTGTTTTCACTTGGTTATAAATCATTATTATATGATTAGCAAAAAATAATGGGAAATCTGCTCACTTTGTTCCAGTTAGGACCAAATAAATTTATCCAGAATTATACATCTTGAAGTTTTGCAGGTGTTATGTTGTCTCTTGTTGAACTATAGCTGAACCTTCATCAGTCAGTTCTCAGCAAAAGTGTAATAAAGTTGGAAAGTTTCCTTACTTAATCTCAAATTTTAATAATTTGTTAGAAAGCTATAATACACAACCTTAAACAGTCATGGTTTCTGTGTTCATTTTTCTTCTTTCTCTCTAAGCAAAATTTTCTTAAGTTTCCTTTAAGTTTTGTGCTTCTTTGTTTCAACCCACTACTTTTTCCTAATTGTGCTGTGATTGATTTGATTGATTAGATTTTCTAGCTTGAACAGGATTTAGTTAACAAATAGAATATATTTTTTAAGTGACTGGGTGAGAACTTAAAAGAATATTTTAAATAAGTAGTCACACAAAATTTGAAATTTTATCTTTAAGTCTTCTCAGTTTGATTTTTTGGTTTTATTCTCAAAGAAGCTTAAACACCATAATCATGTGTTCTAGACATTAAAAAAAAGTTGCAGAAAGGCCTTCCATTATATGCGTCCCCAGTGATGAGTATGAATTAAGATTCTATAAAGTAACATAAGAACCATAGGAACTTGAAAGACTCATACTTTTCTGCCCTCAAAGCACATGGAAAAACCACTTCTCTATAAATGACAGACCTTAAGAAATAATCTGTTTTTTCACTACAACTGAACAGAAAAGGTGTAAATTAAAAACTTTCCTAGATGTTTTGGATTAGAAAACACATTTTAAGAAATCTTGGACTTCTTATTACAGCACCTATATGCTTTATCCAAAAAAACACCTCTCTAAGCAAGTTCAAGTATTAGCAGTGACACCTTAGGGCTTTGCAGAGCTACTTGTCTGGAAAAGTAAGTTTACTTTGACAGAATGCTCAGCAGCATTTGCTAAGCCACAATGAAAGCTATAAGCTATCATAAAACAGGCTTGGCAAGTCTGTCTGAGGATGAGCTTCCTTCTCTGGGCTTAACTCTATTTCATTGCTCCCATTTATCTCTCCAGCGAATGCAGGCACCCTTCATGGCCTGACAGATATTCTGTCCTTGCCAGGTAGCTGCTGCTCTTAGGCAGTGGCTGCCAAAACAATTCAGAGATTAATGGGAAAATGTCCATAAATTACAGTACAACCTCTCCACTTTCGCAGAAAATGTAAGATCTTTGGGATGTTTAAATGCTGTAAAATGTCTTAGTTTGTTCAGACACTTGCACAGTTATTAATACAGACAGATGTGGAATACACAGACAACAAGCATTTAAATTAGCTTTGAGGGGAATTAATACAAGAAGCTGGCAAAACATTCCTAGTGAATAAATTAGTGTGACATTTTATTATGATTTCAATGCAAGATTACCAAGTGCTTATCTTAAACATAGGTCTCAAAAACCTGCAAGAAGAAAGCTAATATCAAATGATGCAGCAAGGAAATCCAAATGGAAAGCTATACCTATAAGGCTCATAGACATTCCCAAGGTAGGACAACACTTGTCAACCTGAATAAGCCATTAAATGCATTGTTTTTTCCAAGTCTTTAATTGCAGCTGGCATTCCTGATTCAGTGCTGGAGGCAACCATCCTGTTGAGGAATATAAACCTTTGTGGGAGGAAACAGCAGAGACCAGCCTAGTTTCTAAAGTGCTTATAAATCTCATTAGCAGGACAAAAAAGCTGTTCAACATTGCGTGATTTGTACCTGTAGGACCAGGCTCAGCTGAACACTGTGCTCTGTGGGTCTGTAACATGCCCCACATCCGCAGTGTCTGTGGAGTTCAGCTCCTGCCATCACCACCTTATAGCACCCAGAGCTCTGCAAAACCCACTCTGTGGGGCTCAAATGGAAATTTCCTGATCTCATAGCCCATAGCTCCTTAGCCAAATGGTGACAGCAACAGTTGCCTGAACTGTGGCCACTGATTACTCCAGTACAGAGTCACTGGATATGACGTGTCAGCCCCCAAGATGTGAGTCCAGTTGCCTAGATATGATTTCATCACTGTTACTCAAAGGGAAGATGTTGATTTTCCCATTGCTTCAACTGCTCCAGCTCTTTCTTCAGCATGTGCTTGAATCTCCCTGCACTACTTCTGCTCCTGCACCCATAACTCCCATCACCTTTGCTTCAGGGTTTTGGCAGGCACTTGGGCTATTTCCTTTCACCAAACAGAAAACCAGCGAGCTATGACACACTTTGGACAGCACTGTATACTGCAATACCCTAGATCTTGTTTGAATTTTTGTGGTTAAGCCTCCTCTCTGGTTGAAACTCATCACAGCTCCCTTCAAAGCCTGAATTAGTTCATGCTTGCCCTCAGACAGCAGCTCTTGTGTTTAATGCCAGCCATGAGTGTGTGACATCTGTAATCTCAGGGCTGTCAGGTGGAAATGCCAGGTTGGTGCTGTGTCACCTCCTCATCCTCAGAAGGGACACACTGGTCACAGCCTGGCCAAGCCTGGCTCAGTGTCCTTGATCTCTCTGGACAGGCATCCTCCGGGCTTTTCCAAAGGAGCCAGCCACTGGGGAATGAGAGCAGGGCTCAGATCTCTTTCTGAATGTTGAAATCAGGAAACAGGAGAACAGTGGAGAGGAGGGACGAGAGGAGGCTCAGAGCCAAAACGAATCTATAGACAATCCGTGTAAAAAACTGTCACAGCAGTACTGACAGAAAATCTTGTCCTCTGTAAGTTCAACTTGTGGAAAATGATATGCTGGGAATGTGAGCCCTAGTCTAAGGGGGCTTTGTAAGTGATGTAGGTTAATGGCTGAAATATAAAGATGATGAGAGTGATCTCTGTTTTGGACTGAAATTAAGCATAATTTTTTTTTCTTCACCATCTCAGTCATAATAGACACAAAAAGACATCACACTTCAATTATTTCTATGTTTTATGTTGTTTAAATTAAAATAGTAATACTTATTTTTTAGTTGTGCCTTTAACCTAGTTTATAGCAGTGTGTGCTGGATTAAGTGAGGTGTATGAGCACCGAGACCTGTGCACTTCTCAACCTCTCATTTAGCAGAATACTGAGAAAAGTGAGTGGAGTTGTCAAAAAACTAGAATGAGTCAACAGCAAAAGAGAGAAAAAGCCCAAGACTGTGTCTTATTACTTTGTTGAGTACTCCAGCATAATCTGTGGTAGAAATTCATTTTAAAGGCAAGTCCATGTACAGCAGGATAAAAAGCCAGTCAAGGTTGTGGTTTTATATTCCAACTTATTCATGTGTTTTAATATTTCAACTCCTACCTTCATTTTAAATAAGAAATGTTTCACTGGAGACTGTAGCTTTATTTTATCAAATAATAATTTAGCAAAATTAATTGATACAATGCATTCCAGTGTGAATCTTAATCTATAAGAATGTCTGTCCTTTTCCCTTGCTCAATATTTTTTTTGTGGCATACTTAATTTTAGATCCATGACCTATAGTCCTTAATAGACTTTCTGACAATAATGATTAGGATCCTGGATATGAGGTATCAAATTATCAATAACCTCCTTCTCTGAGACAACCCTAATGAATCATCATCTAATCGGGATATACTGCTTAAAACATTGATCATTAACTGATTTACATTTTCCATTATACAATCTTTATCTGCCTTTCTGCCATTTTTGTAGAAAATATTTTAAAATATGTGATTTTTTAAATATGGTGATTGTTTTTTAGCTTGTGAGGTATTTTCCATGAGATTTTCTTTTTTTGTTTTTCTGAAAACTACAATTAAAAATCCATTGGGTTGCAGTCCCTCATTTCTTTTATAGCTTTTGTTGGAATCAAAACTTTCATATGAAACATTCAAAATGTAGCTTAAATAAGCATAAATGAAACCCCTGTGTTGAACTCAGCCTGTCAATGCATAACATTTGTACAATTCTCATTATATTCTGGGGACAAATGGACCTTAAGATCACATTGGAAACCTTGATTAAAAAGGTGTGACTAAGATAGGCTCCTTAAGGATTATTGACGTTTAATTTAGCATTTGATATGAACTATCTAAAGCCACATCAGGAGAAACGAAATATTGCTTTACTCTAAGTAGTTTTCAAAGAAAGAGCAGATTTCACAATTGAAACTCTTGTTTGAATTAGTTGCAGTTGTCATCCTGAATGTCTCAATTAGCACATTTTAACAGTATTTTAAGTTTTGAAGCATAATTGGAATTGTAATAAAATATTCCACCTTGAGTGCCAAATGAAATAGTTGCAAGCTCACTTTAATTTCAGTGAAAAATTCTCATTTTGGCCAAATTTATCCTCTGCTTCAACCTGCACAGGATGCATATTATGGCTAGTAACTTTCTGCAAAAAAAAAAAAAAAAAAAAATCCATGAGAAGCACAGTCCCTGCTGGCATTGTCTAAAACTTGAATTTTTTGAAGCCAGATAATGTCTGTAGACATTCTGCTCTTGCACATTTAGGGAGCAGAAGTTTAGCCTGCAAATCATACATGATTTATTTAACCAAACACTGTTTTTGGCTGAGCGTTCCTTTCCGCATGTTTCACAGGACTGTGCATCCACATACTTTCTTTGAAAACATCTCATTGACTCACCACTTCCTTTATGGCTAAGAATTTGATGATTACCACAAAATAATTACTGTCATTTGCCACCCATTTGTGATTCCCATTGAAGTCGGGTTTCTAAAATATTTCATGTGGTGAGCCTGGAGTTAGGAAGAACAAAGGAAGAGAGCACATGCACTCGTGGCAGCTTCTGCTCACAGTGATTCCCTGGCATTGTAACTCTGTCACAAACCCCACCATAACCACTGGATGGGGATCCATCAATGCTATCACAACGCAGGAGATTGCAGATAACCTCAGTGGCCTGAAACACTTGTCCTTTCTCTCAGGAATAGAGCTGCATGGGGGGAAACAAGCAGTGTTTCACAGAACCACAGAATCGTTTGGGTTGGAAGAAACCCTAAAAATCATCTCATTCCAACCCCCCTGTCACCAGACCAGGTTTCTCAGAAGCCCATCTAATCTGGCCTTGAACATTTGCAGGTATGATGCATCCACATCTTTCTGGGTAACCTGGGCCAGTGTGTAAGTAAATAAAGGTAGTATAGAAAGTAATCTTACCCCTTAAACAGTTGCAGCTGAGCCAATTATTCAGGATTAGGAGCAGGCCTGATGTTAACAGGCCACAGCTGTAGCCAATAAGCAGAGTGTTATAAAAGAGTGGATTGGTGGGAACTGGAGTCAGTTGGCTGCTGTGAGGAGAAGGAGGAGTCACTGCCAGAGGAGCTGACTGCAAGAAACACCAAGGAGGTAGGAAACTCTAGTAATATGGAACCCTTGCAATGTAATGACAATAGAACTCTTGCACTATAATGACAACACCAGTGCCTCGCCCCTTTCACAGTGTTTTTCCTTAATCTCTAATCTAAACCTACAAATAAACTCTTCTTCAATGTGAAGCCATTCCCCCTTGTTCTGTCACTCCCAGCCTTTTTAAATAGTCTCTCTCCATCTTTCTTTTGGGATCCCTTCAGGTACTGGAAGGCCACAATTAGGTCATTCCTAAGCCTTCTCTTTTCCAGGATGAGCAAACCAAATGCTCTCAGCCTTTTTTCTGTCATGAGACTGGGAGCAGATGCTCCATGGAATGGCTCAGCTATTAAATCTTCCCCTAAAGGAATGGATTTGTTCCTGTTAATTACTAGCTAGAAAGAGTCACAGAACCCTACCCAAACCCATGCTTAATGCAAAACACCTGTTTGCCTTAAGGTTTAGAAAATAAATGCCTCTAGGCCTGTATCAGAAAAAGAAAATTAGATAGAAAATTTGGAAAAAAATCACCCTTCCTCGAGTGATTCAGTCTCAGTTTGGCACTATATCCTCAGCAGGCAAGGGGGGGCAGAAAAAGAGAGCTTTTACATAAGGACAGCTTTCTTTAAAAAAACTAAAACAAAAACCAAACAAACTTCTTCAGAGGCTACAACTTTAAACCAAGATATTCTCAAGTGGCATATTGGGAAGTACAAAGATAACATTTTATTCTCCAAGCCATATGGAAGGGTTTTCAGCAGCAAGGATAGGATAGGAAACAGTGTAGAAGATTGTGACAGGCTAAGTAAAGCAAACTAAATCCCTTGCACTTAAACACCATTAGGAAATGCCTGATGCTGAGTTTGAGGTGTGAAGTTGGGCTGCATGCTGACACAGGTAATAAATGGAATAAAGTATTTAAGGAGTGATGGGATTAATAATGTAATAGCTGACTTCAGAAGGCTCACTGGCTTTACCTAAGGGGATACTTGTCCCAGATATTGAACCAAGTCAACTTTGGCAACTCCATTATTTTTATCATTATTTATGTTACTGAAAGAAGCCTTTGTTAAAATAAGTTTGTATTTACAGAGGACCGAGTTTTAATTATAAAGGTACTTATCTTTTTCTCATAAGTTTATCCCAGCACATGGAGGGGAGGATCTGGGAGCTTGGCTGTGCATTCTGAAAGGGAGGAAGCCATCTTTACCACATTGATTCTGTTCAAATAGGATTTTGCCTCATTATCACAAAGAAAAAACCCAAAAAACTCCTCAAAGTATTTTGTTTTACTTCATTGATATTGCCTACAGTTAAATCAGCAAATATATTCAGCAAAACCAATATTTTTCTCCATACTTTCCAGTCTGGAAAAGCAATGCTGTATGAACTGAACAAATAGAAGAGAATATTTTTCCTGCTTCTTTTTGTTTCTTCCTTCCCACTAAGGCCATGCCAAGCAATATTTTCCCTTAACAACCAAGCCTTTAGCTTTACCATGGCAGATATCATGTATGTTCTAGTTTTAGCCTGATACAGGGTCCCTTTTAGGCTAGTGATTTCCAGCCAGTCACTGCTCTTGTGAAGCAAATGTACAGAACGAGTGATGGATTTCAATTATAAAATAAGTTGCTTTTTTATTTTCAGGTTTAGGCAAATATTTGTTTTCAAGTCAAATAAAATTGCAAGTTAATCAAATAATACAAGGAAAAACATCATCATAAGAAAGAAAAAAAAATTCCCAAATGAGCATTTATAGAAACACTTCACTCTTTATAGTGGACTTACATCCCAAGTAAAATTTTAAATAGGGAAAAAACAGGTTTCAGAGTAGCTAAGGAACTAAAAAGCCAAACTGCAGAGGCATTGTTAAGCACACAGAGTATTCCTGGGAGATGTGTGTGTGTGCACAGCTGCACAGCCACAGAGCCCATATGCCTGTGTGTAAACAGGGAGTATCTGTACATGTGTGTATGCGCATGGGAATGTTTTATAACCACGCTGGCAGGTAGGCAGGAAAACCTGAATACAAATCAGCCAATTTCCAGCACTCCTTATAGTGGCTGAACAGCTCTGGGGCTTGGATTAGAAGTGAAATAAGACAGTTTGGGTTTTGTCTTAGAAACAAGGGGATTGAAGTTGAGTTTTAAACTGAAGTAGGTTCAGAATAGCTTTCTCCAAACTGCAGTGCCTGCCTACGAGACAGATTGCTACTGAACGTGCCAAGCCGACCTCATTCTTTGCTCTCCTGCACAAACTTAAATACTCTTACTTTAGAGCAGAAGTCCTCATCTAGATAAAGGATTACATTTTCCCAGGGTATCAGCTTTGTAAGAATCAAGCTGTTTTGATATTTTTGTCTGTCTCCAAAATAGTCGACAAATCCATTTAAAATTGTTGCCCTGCCCTTCTTTTCCCTTTGTGTTCCCTTCACTTTTCTTTTGAAAAGAAAAATTGCTTATTTTTTATGCTTTTAGAAGCATGTTACTTCGTGGGCATTGTTCTCCCAGCATAGTTCTGTTTGTTATACTCATTTAAATCCTCAGTTTATGCCATGTGGCAAACCTATGTCCTCCAAGGGGTCTTTAGTAAAGCTTTTTAATCACTGCCTGTGTCACCTGTTTCCTTCTCAACATTGTCCAGAAAGTGCCCATGCATCTCCCTTCCTCCAGCAGAATGCTCAGCTAGGTTCTGGAAAGGTGGACCCAAGCACTAGAGTAACTTCTAGGAAGTTTTATTGATTATGAACTTTAAATATGAAAGACTTTTTCTTCTAAACTCATATTTTTCTCCATTAAATTAGAAAAGTCTGTCAAACATGTGAATAACTCTCAGATGATGAAGCTTTAATTTTATGCCTTAAAAATCTATTAATTTAGCTGCATGCAATACTTCAAGGAATATTTGGTCATTGATTTTTTACTAAGAACTTTTTATTTTATTGTAATTATTTTTGAAAATGAATTGATTTTTTGTTCTTCAAGTACTTATAATTTCATTTGCTATGAAGAAAGCTAACTGAGTTTTTCAAAATCTAACTAGGACAAAAACAGGAGAGTAGATTTCATTAAGCCATGGCTAAGGTATTCTAAATAAAAATATCTTCATGGGAACTCTGGCAAAACATGCTATTCACTTTTAACAAGACCAAATGAAAGTTTGTTTTCCTACTGTATCTCACTGGATGACCTGTTTAAATCTCTGATCTTGAGGTAATCTTTTTTTCTAGGTGAGCTCATGTAAATCTAGGTTTATTTCAAGTTAGCCAACACTTTTTTGTCTCCCTCTCTAACAGATGTATGAGATTTATGGCAGCAGTCCAACTGCTATCCTTGAATTCAAACATTTGCTGAGCTATTTCTGTGGGTTGGAGTAAGTTGTGTTCTGAGTCTTTAAAAATCTTTCAGGTCATGGTGGTTTATCTCAGTTCCCAGGTAGTATCTGTTCCTACTGCCTTTATAGTAAATAGTTACTGCTCCCTGCGTAGCTAAGGGTTATCCCTGTTATCCTTACCCATGGTTTCCCTGTGCTTGCTGTTTTAGTGATCCCCCCATTAATATGGATGTCTCAGTCTCCCCACACATTTTGGTGATGCTAAGAAGGGGCTGTTACCTTCCCCTCTCCACACAACCATAGGACAATTTTCTTCTTCCACTGTACCTCAAAATACAGCATCCCACCTGCATAACTGGACTGGATGCTGCTTAAAACAATCTCTATTCCTTTGACCTGGGGCTGCAGTCATTCTTGACAGCACACAGGGTATTTTCTTTCTGGACAAGGAGGATTTTTTATATTCCTCCAATGCAAACCCTGACACCGGAGTGAACCACAGGATAACTGTGACATGCAAACAAAGACACCTGTATGCCTGATAAGCAGAGCTCTGAGTGTGCAGCTGCTGGTTTGTTTCCCAAGCAAGTTGGCAGGTTGATTAAGATGGGGTGAATTAGGAGCATAATCTGTTACAGAAAGTGGACACCCCATAATTAAGATACGTTTTTTCCTCTGCACTATCTCTGCTCTTATTTGATTTTTGCATTTCAGTTTCATGCTGTATGTCTGGTTTGAATGAGAAATATTCAGTCCACCTGGTGCTGTCAGTTGCAAGTGATGTCTGTTTACTGTGTGCATTAAATGAGGC
This sequence comes from Zonotrichia leucophrys gambelii, assembly GCF_028769735.1. Classification (NCBI taxonomy): domain Eukaryota; kingdom Metazoa; phylum Chordata; class Aves; order Passeriformes; family Passerellidae; genus Zonotrichia; species Zonotrichia leucophrys. The sequence continues at coordinate 106,767,599 of NC_088169.1, forward strand.
AATTAACTGCTTGAATGTATTTGTACAGATAGCCAAGTGAAATTTTATTAAAATACTTAGCTGGCTGTAAAAGGCCTTGATTGACTTGGGTTAAGGTTGCTCTGACTCCATACAAGGATCATATTGAATCTTCTGAAATGGAAGTCTTTTGGAAAAAAAACCCATGCCAGGGATTAGAGAGCTATTAGAGGAATGTTTATGGAAAAAATCAGACAGCAGAGCTCACACAGACACCCCTAAGTTCTTCCTCTAATGCTTCTTGCTTTGGCCCTTGCAGATTTGAGAATCACTCAAATTAAACAGATATAACAAACTGAAACCTTATGTCACTTAAATCTGAAAGCATCTAAGATCAGGTAATGAGGCTCAGTTCAGGTTAGTCTGGCTGTGTTAATAATTTCTCACACAAAAGTTGCTTGTCACACTGAGCTGGTGCCAGAGCTGACACACGATGTGGAGGAGCGTGAAGCCCAAGCCAAGGCTCCTCTCGAGAAAGGAGAGCAAGATTTGCCAGATTTGCTGCTGTCACAAGTGGCATCATTCCCTTAGTCTCAGCTCCCATAGAAAGTGGGAGAAAAAAGAATCTGTTCCAAGGAGTGGGAAAAATCTGCCATGACACAAGCTTTATTGACTTTATAGTGTAATAATCAAAGCTCCTGTATCCCCCAAATACCTTAAAATATATGCCTTTTAAAACTTTAAAGTGCTTGACAGAGAAAGATTTAAACACAGAAGTGCAATATTTCTAATTCTTCCCAGGAAGCTGGAGGGATAACTCTCTAATAATTAAACATTTCCAGAAATTAACTACTAATATAACTTTAATGATACAGTTAATTTTTAATTAGAGCAGATGTGTTCTGACATTTACTGGAACCATTGTACTTTTGCAGAGCATTTCATTATTAACAGCAATTTACCTATGATTTGTGCATGCACGTGCCAACAACACTTTCATGTTTATAAAGAAAGAAAATCACACCTGAATCCCAGCACATGCTTCATATTTTGTTGGAGGGGTTTTCTCCCTTTTATTTTCTATTTTGAGTTTTATGATTTGTAGTTAAACATTTCCACGGGACCTTTACATAGTTCAGTGTTTTTTTATTAATTCCCCCCAGGAAAAAAAAAAAAAAAAACTGAAATTAAAAAAATAATAATCTGGAGAAGGAGGAAGGTGGTTTTGCCTGAATCATACCCTTGTGAGCAAGCCACTTCCTCATCTGAATTCACAGCCAATTACTTAGTGTTGAGAGGACTGAATTTGCTTGCAGCTGTAAGCAGGAGAGTGGAATAGCTTTGCCTTTGTGCTGGGTAACAAAGCTCGGGGTTGGATTCTGAAACAGCATCTCCATCCTCTCCAAAATCAATGCAGACTTGGAAGCCAGCACTCAGGATTACCTGTTCCTGGTAATCAGATCATGCTTTCCACCTTCTCAATAAAAAAAGAGAGAGACACCAGTGCAAAAAATACAGCTATTGGTTACAGAATTAAGGAACAGCAATGCTAGATATTGAGAGTTCAGCAATTTTATGGTGAAGGAGGCCAGTCAGTGGCAATGCTGATATCTTGTATCTTGATATGAACACTGACTTTTGGTCCTAAACTCTTCAAAGATTCTCAAAACCCTTTCTTGACAACTGCTTCCTGGACAGAGTTGTCTTTCACAGGTAAAGAGTGAGTTCTCTTACCTATGTGAAGATCAAGTCAATTGCTTCCTAACTTTCTCCTTGTACATATGGAAAATAATTTTAGTTGTTTGAGAATTGTTTTGCTTTTCCTCTAAATATTCTGTTTCCTAGACTAAACAACCTCAATCGTTCCCCCTTTTTGTGAGTCATGTTTTCTAAACAATTTATCATTTTTGTTGCTGTTCTTTGGACTGGCTTTTTCCAGCTTTCCTGAGGGAATGCTAGAAACTCATACAGTTCTCCTGCTGAGGTCTCACCAATGGAATCACCACCTCAGCATGTTTCCCAAACCACTCCTATCAATGTGATCTAACAGGGGAACTGCTTCCCTCTCTTCTCCAAACTTTGCATTGAGGGTTCCTAATGGGTCTGCCATTTGTCCAGACTTTTTTCTGCAAGAATGCTTCCTGTTCCTATTTTAGTCCTTTTGTATTTGTGCATTTAACGTTGTCTTTCCTAAGAATAGCACTTCATGCATTTGCTGTTGCTGAATTTCATTTCATTGAGTTATCCAGAGTGCTCCTGACCTAGGGGTATCCAGAATCTCTCAATTGTGGTGGAAAGTAGAGCATAAATCTGCATCCAGGACAGATATCAGTGGAATCTCAGTAGAATTGCCTTTCAATTTTGAATAAAATACAGAGAAAACTTTTCAAAGTGTGATTTTTGTTCTAAGTTCATATATTTTTAGATTGTTATCCGTGAAAATAAGAAACATGGAAATTAGTAACATGAAAGTTTTATGTAAAAATGAAGGTTTGATAGCTCAGTTCAGTTACATTACTGTTGCATAATTTAAAATTCCTTGGTTTTCTAAGTGTTGCTTCCCCATCAGACAATCTTTGAGCAGATTTTAAAACTTCACATACTTCTGCTTCCAGTGCCTACAGGATTTCCAGTTTAACAAAAGTAGATGTGATTAGTAGTACAGTTCAAATGCAGTTTCTTAGTTTAGAAAATTTGGTAGTCTGTAATCTGAGCTGTTGCGGTGTGTTTTAAACTTTCAGGTCCCTTCCCCAGGTGTGCCAATACCGGTCTCTCTTCCCCCCTCGCCCCCTTACTGAGCGAGTCCTGTCAATCAGGCTTAACATTCCAACAAGGTGTCGTGCGGTTGGGCAAGTTCAAAGGATGCCCCTCAGGCCCAGAGGTCATTGGCCTGTCTAGGTGTCCCTCGACCCTTGAGACCCCGCCCCCCCCCCACCTGGTTGGTGGCTCACCTGTCCCCTCCCCTCCCCCTGAGCTTAAAAGGTGAAACAGGTCATGCGGTCGGGATTCTGTTGGAGCTCTTCCCAAGATTCAGACCTCTGTCACCATGGAATAAACCACTGGATATAACCCTCCAGCAGAATCCCCTCCTTTTTTCTCTTCACCTTTGCCTGAAGCCTTCTTTCTGAGGTAAATGGAGTTCCTAACAAGCCTGGACTTGTTTAGTGCCCAGCTGAAACCATCAGCAAGCTAAAGGTGTCTCTGGGGTGATACACCACAGATGCCGCCTTCGGCCTAGCAGCGAGGGTCAGACTGGCCCAGGCACAATCTAACTGATAATATTGGGATTCCTATTCCAATACTGAGCTGTTTTCATGATTTTTTTTTTCCCTGCTCTGTCAAGCAGATTGAGCTCATAGTCCTCACAGTCCATGAGATTAGTGTTGGGATGTAGGTTTTTTCTTTTAGGCTGAACAATTCAGGTATCACCCAAATATGTTATGACAAACACGTAACAGTGCTGAAGCTGCAAAAAAAAAAAAAAAATTAGTTAACATCTTGTGAACTTGGACAGTGTTGAACTGGTTTTAAAAGCAGCTTCCCACACAGCCCTCTGAAAATTTGGGAGTTCTCCTCTTGCAGTGCAGTGTAATTGGTCTGAGTAAGCCCTGCCCTTTTCCTTTCATTCTTGAAATTTTCACTGTTATGCTTTGTAAGCATAGCAGGCTGAGTGTTGAGGGATAGGTATTTATGCCTCTGCTTCCTCAAATTTAAAATAAATGGCAAATAAAAGGCTTGGTTTGTGGAATGTAGTTTGGTTGAAATGAATGCTTCCATCACTCAATGGAACACAGAATACTGATTTAAAATAAAGGGCATTTCAAGCACCCTACAGGCCCCTACTGGGTCATCATTAGTTAACTCCTTTGTTCTGAGCACTGGGGGTTGGGTTGGTGAAGAAGTATCGCTTATTTTTATTGAATTACTGGTGTCCACAATTCCAGTGAAACTGGCTCCATTTGATGTCAACAACCTGTATGTGCTAAGATTACTTAGTGTCATAAGAGCAGAAGACCAAATAAGAATGTTAAGTATTTTTTGTAGAGCACTTACGGTGTGATCGTGTGCTAAAATCAAAAGACTGGAAATTCAATACAGCAAAATTTCAGTGTGGCTGGTGAATAAGTTTGTTGTCTGTAATGAGGTCAGAAATTACAGAAAACATTTAAATAATCATAATATTTTTCTGGAAAACTTATCTTCAGATGTGGCAGATGTACTGAAAATGGCACTTGTTGTTTCTCTTGTTTTCACTGAACAAAGTACTGCTTTTAAAAAATGAATGAATGTGTTTTCCCAGAGTTTCCACCTAGCAACACAAGAGGAAGAGTTGAAGATTGTTTTTGCCTGGAGTCTGCCTCCTTTGGGAGTTTGTAGACTCTGGCAAGGAATCTGAAAGAGCCATCAGTGATACCCACTCCCAAAACTAAAATGATTGTTATTACTTTGACTGCTTTGTTCAGCTCACACTTACCCAAGACTCTTTGCTTCTAACATTCTCCTTTCTAAAAATGTACTGGCTTTCAAGCTAGGTTTGAAGTCACAGACACATTTTTCGCCCCATATTAACTAGCTTTTGAAGGTGGCTATGGTTTGAACACTGCTTATTTCTGGTCTTCCTGTTTATCTCTGCTTAAATTCCACTTTTCAGTCCTGCAGTGCTCAATCTGCAGCAGTCATTTTTACAGATAGTTGTAAGAAACACAGGAGTTTAGCTTTTCAGCAGGATAAAACCAAATGAAATGCTTGACTGGAGTGAAAAAGCCACATTATTCAAACAAAATCTCTTGCAGTGACAGCAAAAGGATAAAACAAGTTAACTGGGATTTTGCTTTCGAGTTCTATAAGAGGATTGTTGAAATAAATGGCATTGAATTAATACAGCCAAGATTTACTTTTCAAAACTTCCCTTACTCTTAAATATGTTACTGCTTTCTCCTACTGCAAGTTGCTGGAGCAGTTCAGGCGCCTCCTTACAAGAATGATGGAAGCATTTGAACTCAATTAAAGCATGAGCCCCCAGTTTATATTTTGGGTCACAGCACAGGTCCATGGCTGATATCCAGGGTGGATTTGCCTGATTGGATTGGCTGATATCCAGGGTGGACATGGGAGAAATGGGAGAACTCATGGGTCAGAATATAGATTAAGGAATCACCTACAAAGTATTCCAGCAGCCAAAAGTGATTTGAGTTGAGGAATTTGACATAACTGGTTTTGCCAATTAGCATAAATATTTAATTACCTATTCCAGTACTGGGGAACAAAGGAGACAAACACTGAAACACCTTTCCTCCCACAGTTACAGCATTCCCTTCACTCTGGACTTCTTTCCTTCTTTCTTTCTAGGATCTACTTCATTACTTCACAACCTTGCTAGAGAGAGGTGGCTCTGTCACAAACAGTCCAGGCAGTGGGGAGTGATTTCTCTCTGCCCACTCCTCATTTCTCATTCTTTCTGCCATTTGGATGGGTCCTCCACAGGCTGTGGCCCTTTTGCAGTGTGCCTCCAGCATGATCTCATCTACAAGCTCCCAGTGACTTCAGCACCAGCCAATGATGGGAAAGCAAATTATACGCTGGGATATTAACAGGCGAAAAGTCATGGATGTAGAGAGCTGCCTTTCATTTTTATTCACAGGGAACATTAAAAATACAGCACTTGTACCAGCAATTTTGTATTTTGAGGGCAAAGCCTGAATGTCTGCAGTGCTGTAGTTGACACTTGAAGTGCCACATCCCAGAGACATTCTCTTGTAGTGCAGAGCAGTCATTAGTGCTTGGTGTGACATTGCTACTGCAGTGAGCAGAAGGCACCCAAGCTGTTTGCCTCTACTTAGTATACAAGGGCTGGGATTCTTTCTATTTCCAGGGCACTTTTCTTCATCTTCCCTTTCCAGGTTTCTCATTCAATATCTTTATTTAACTGCCACTTTGCTGGATTGAACAATTTGGTGGAGGCTTTGGGATGGATGTGGAACAATTCTATTTCTGCATTTGAGTTAGAAACCTTTTAAAATTGTGGCCAATTTTTATGAAAGAGGAAGAAGGGAAATATACTTAGATCCTTGTGGGCTTGCAAAAATCTCCTTATCAGGTATTGCAGCCTCCTGCTTCTGGCAAGAGCAAACTCCTCCTTCCTACATTGTTCTTGTCATCAGAAGCCATGTATATTTTTGAGAAAAGCTTTCTGTTTATGCGTTTGTGTTCATTTATTATTTCTGTGTGAGAGGTTTCTTTGTGTGAGTGACATCTTGTTGGTTCATTACCTTTTCTCTGAAGGTCCTGTAGCATCCTGGGTGAGCATGCCATAGTTTCTGTCTCTGTCCTTGGCCCTCTTTAAAAGCTACTTGTTCTCTGTCAAGTCAACCTTTGTCTCTCACAGGCATGGTGACACTTCAGGGTTGATAATACATGGGTTGTGCATTATTTAGAGAGACAGAGAGGTGGGATTGATTCAGCCTGCAGCCATATACTAACTTTAAGACTACCACAACATAGTGAGAAATTCCTAATAAAGGATGCTTATCTATAGGAACAACCAGAAAAATTAAAATTACCTCCTCTATAACTGGAAACCCAAGCTCAGCTGGGTTATTCCACCAGGTCTCTATTGAATCTTTGGCCAACTCCATTTCTAAGAAAACAACCTGCCATCCAGCTGGTACTCAGGCTTTGTTAAAAGAAAAAAAAAAATGAGGAAAGAAAGGGAGGGAAAGCAAAGGGAGAAAAAAAATCAATCCTATTATTATCATACAATTCAAAAGATTGTTCACATCCAAACAGTAGGAGGTGGACAGATTAAACTTTTAGAACTGTAACAACATCTCTCTTGGTGCACTCTAGTTCAGCAAAGTGAACCTTGCAAGACTTGACATCCATCACAACATTTCCTGCAGTTACCACTGTTACTTAGACCAAATCCCCAGCTCTGGCTTGCAGACTATAATTTGGAGACATTAAATGACTATACTGTGGAAAGTATCTGATGATGTATTGTACTTTAGAATAATAAAGCTACTAAAATTGCAGCTTCAAGAACTAAATCAAGTATATAATTATCTGTGTTTGTAGGATTTCCTCTAAAATGGTTATGTTGTTTAAGCCATGCCTTTCTTTGCCTTTTGTTAATAACCCATGTTCTTAGAAAGAGGATCATGCATTTAAAAATGTTCTTGGCACAAAGCCCTACTCCCACCTCCTTTCCTTCCTTCTTGCTGACCCATAACAAATCCTCTGACTTTGATTTCACTTCACATTCAAATGCAACAACAGAGACTTTAATGAAAAAACTTAATCCAAGTGCTTCATTTTCTTAGCTGCAATTCTCACATTTGGAGAGTGTCCTGGTGCCAAAATTCTTTCCTTTTGTTTTTCCTTAGCCTTTCTTTTCAGATGAGTGCTATCTGGCACTAAGAATAAGCACAGTAATTGAATGTTCAGGAGCTAGTGACTTTAGGGAGCTTGCCAACATACAGAATACAGTTTCTTTTATCACTTTTTCTCCTCATCACCCAAAGGAGTGCTTTGCACGTTTGGAATTGCTGTAGTTGTTTTCTCTGCTAAAGACATTTTACCCCTCCTTTTCTTCACCCTTAACTCACTGTCATAATGTAGTGGTTGCTTCCCTAGCATATCCCAAGGAGAATTTTGTCAGTATTACCGATCATTCTCCCTTGGTTTTTAAGGTTGACTGCCCTGCCTGTGCTCTCTCCAGGCAAGGATCCCTTGAAAGCAGTGATGAATGAACCTTGAAGGCCTGAAATCTTGTGTGCACCTGAGATTCATCAGACAGCACTGTTCTCTGGATTTACTGCTTCTGTAAAATTGTCCTGGAAATCTCAGTAGGTGTCATTTTGGTAAGGGCATTGTGGAGGTGCTGCTGCTGGCCCTCTTGGGAAGGACGAGAAAATTATGCAGCAGGGCTTCTTCCATAAATTCAAAAGAACAATGTGGGCCTAGGAGAACTCTTACTGAATCTCAAAAAAAAAAAAAAGTAATATTTTGCTTGCTCATATATATATAGTAAGAAATGGTTTGAATGAGGTGAATTATCTTATTTTATCCATCCCAGCTTACACATTGACAGGACAAAAATTGAAGCCCTGTGGATACATGAACACAGACAATTAATGTCTGCAGGCTGCCGGACTGGTCTAATGTTAATTCATATTTTCCCAGAAGCTACTTGGTCCTAAATTCTTTAGAATGTGTTTTATTCCTCTTCAGAAAAAGAGCATTTAGATTTCTGGATTTCTTTTTGCCAGGTCACATTCAGTCATCTACAAAAATATTATTAACTCAGAATTTACTTGTATCTTTCTGTGTAAGAAAAACCATAGCAGCTAGGGAAAGTCTCTATTATTCAACCTCAGAAATTGATATAGTAGTGTTTTTCTTGTCCTGGATTGGGTCATGGCATTACTAGCTTTTCTGTAAGAGAGGATGAGTATTTTATATCTCTTAGGTGAAAGAGAGGAGGCTAGATCAGTTTGCTCTAAGAGATACTATTTGGGGAAACATCAGAAGGAAATAAAATTTAGGTTGGCAGGTACAGCAGCAAAGCAACAACACCACTGTAGGGTCCAGCTTTGCCTAAGAGCTAAAAGAGACTGCCTTGCACATTTTATTTCCTTTTTCATAAAACATATATATCCTATCATCAGATTGCTTGGACATGTATTTATTTTTATATGGTACTAGATAGAAAATTTAACTTAAATCCAGGAGACTCAGTCAAGTGTGATCAGATTCCTGTAACATGATGAAATCATTCCACAACTCTTTGTTGAAATGTAGAAAGACAATTTACATTTGTTTATGTTTTTGTTATCACAATAAGGATCAAAACAACCTGTACTTGAAAAGGTTGACATTATTTATTGTCCTTTTTTATTGTTTAACATTTTTACATGAGCTATCACAACAGGTCCTTACGAGGGAGTGATAATAAAGAATTTACCTCTTGACCATAACCAAAATAAATTTAAGAAAAACAAGCAAATATTATTCCAGGAAAATCTTTCTATAGCCCGAGAAAGAAAAACTGCAAAGCTTAACATCATAGAGAAAGATGTGGATATCATTATGCAAATTTCACTTTTGCTTACTGACAGGCAAATATTACAGTGATAAACACCTGTCTGTATTCATCTTTTTTAGAGTTTATGATTTTTTCCAAGTATGAATTTTAACATGGAATCCATGACAACTCTGGCCAAGTGTGCATTACAGTGCATCTAGCCATTTCCACTTCCATAAAATTATATTTTAGAGTTACATTGGAGTGTTTGAGTGTTACAGATTAAATCATGGGTATAAGGGAAAAGTGTGGCATGGAATTTAAAAATATTTTTGCCCTTTGGCTGGTCTATCCTTTTTCCAAGGAGAGGGAAGAGTCGTAATCATCATTCTTCTTTTGTAATTGCCAAGATTCTTGCAGCCAGAGGAAATGGTTGGGCAGTTGCCTTTGGGAAGTGAGTGTCAATGCTCTGTTTCAGAGCCTTACAGCCTTACTTCTTTCCTTCATGGAAACATTGATTATTCTAAGTTTGTGCCTCAAAAAACATGAAGGAGACAAAATGGCCACTCTAGTGCAATGCAATTTTCTTGCCTTGTTACTTAACTTTGCCCCTTATATATATGTGTGTGTGTGTATATATATGTACATGTATATACTTATATTTTTTTATAAATATTGACTCCCAGAGTTTATCCAAGTTTCCTATATTTTGTTTTCCTCCTACTGCTCCTCATACTGGGAATTTTATTGTAATAAGTAGATCCAACACATTGAAGGTGCATTTCTAAAGGAGCAAAGAAACTCAGGTTACCCAAGACTTAGCATCTTGTTGTACAGAGGTTTTCTGCGTCATTAGTTAAGATAGCCGTTTTCCCTTTTATGAGCTTTTACAATGCTTGATAAAAAAGTTTCTCAGTCCCACATATAAATCCTTCTTATATCTTGGTTCAAACAGTTTCCAATTAGATTTTAATGCCAACTTGCAATTAGATGAACTAATATTTATCAATATGGCAGTACCATTATTTTTCTGTTGTCAACTTTAAAAACAATTGTCATAATATTTCAGTGATTCATAGTTATTCACAAGCAGTTATGCAGGCAATCACCTACAGCACTATAGGAGAAAACAAAATTAATTTATTTCCCTCTCCTACAGATAGGTATTATTATTTTGTGTACAGGCATTAAACCCCTCCCTCCTGTAGACCTGTGTCACGGGCACTCAGAGATCTGGCTCTGATCTAAGGTGTTTTAGAGTATTATGAGGTTCCAGGACAACACCATTTGTCATTTTATATCCAAATCCACGTGCGGTTTTGCTGATGAGATGTAGCCTATTCAAAAAAACATGTGAGGAACAGTATGAGAGGGGGGAAAAATTGTGAAAGATCTGCTCAAGCTGATGGTATTTGTGTGAAGATTGTTAATCTCTGTAACATGCTGGTAGCACAAAGAGAACACAGTTATTTTCTGGTAAATGAGAGGTTGGGTCCTTAACTGCTATGGGGCAGGTCATACCCCCTTGCTGGTAGTAAAATCCTTGGAAATACTTATGTAGTAAGGGAACTCAGGGTGAGTATAAAGGAGCTTAGCTCTCTATTTTCATCATGCATAATTGCATTTTTTCTCATTAAAATCCCACTCTGATTCTAATTAAATTCATAATTGTTCTGCATTTGATGCTATAAACTGTTGTGTAGTGTTGCGGGGTGCTATTTAACAGATGTCATCCTCCCCCCAAGAGGCAGTGCTATTTCATTGCTCTGTGAATTGATCCTTCAATGTGAAACCTGAACAGGTCCCCAGATAGCCAAGCAGGAAGGGGGATATTGTGAACTAGCAAGAACGAATGAATGAGGTAACCAAAGAGTGTCTCTCAGAATGCATGAGCTGTAATTCCTTGCACTTCAATATATTTTAAAAGAGTAATCTAATTTTCTCGTTTTATCTTCTATTCATAATAAAGTTAAAAATTCATAGTGATACTTCAACACATGGTTCTCAGGCTCAGGCTTAGAAACAGTTTTTAGACATTTGCATTAGGGTTTTTTTGTTGTTGTTGGGGTTTTTCTTCCAGTACTGCTGCAACCAGTTTGACTCTTACACATACAGAGCTGAGAAAGTTAGTCTTGGCTTTTTTCAGAATATCTCTTTCTTCAAGTGTGTTGACTGCATTCACCACCACTTCTCCTCCATCTCTGGCAGATATACAAGTGCTCCTAACACTCTTCATCCTGTTTGCTTCAAAATTTCTGTTTGATTGTTTCTGATTTAATTCTATCAGGTTTTCTTGCCACCACACTCAGTATTTACCTGGAGGCTCACCCACATCCATCTCTGATCAGCTTCTTTTAGTACAAATTCTCAGTTCAGCAAATACCACAGAAACCTGCTGGTCTTCAATCAGATCACAATAACTTAATATTTCATTTCTATTGCCCAGATTTACTATTACTAAGCTGAGTAGAGCCTTTATAAGTTTAAGGACTAAACACTAGAGTACACTAAATAATGTAACAATTATGCTTTGCAGAAAAATGGAGTTAAGAAACTAAGAGAGAACAGTGGGATATCAGTGGGTCAACATTAATTTCTAGTTTGTTTTGCATAGCAATATATTGAGTCTCAAGATGGTTTTAAATTCCTTGAGGATCCTCAAAGATAGTTGTGTTATAAAATGCATTTTACTATTTACCATACAAACTATTCACCAAAATCATATAATCTCATCCATTCACATGCAAATTCCAGGGAATTTCAATAGGAGAATAAGGTTGAGCATGTTCTATTCTGAACATGCAGTTCTTCTTAGATATTAAAATTATTCTCTATTTCTTCATGTTAGTCAAAGTCTGACACCCCAGAGAAAAATCTTTTCAAATGGTACGTGGAATGGCCTCAAAAGACAGATAAAATTCTTAGACATAGGCTGCTCATCATGAGTGGTATTGGAGGTAATATTCATTCTTATAGTAATATTCATTATTCTTAGCTCATTATGAATTATGAACATTGCCCTATGGGTACTGCCATGGTTTTGTTTTTCTGGAATGTGAAAATTTGTTTTCCAAACAAAGGGATTCCCTTTTGTTTGCAAATGAGGGTTGAAGTTTCCTTGCTTTTCTTTGACACTACCTCTAACCCACTGCTTATTTTAATAGCTATCTCCTGAAATTCCTGTTCCTCTCAGAAATTTGTCTGAATCAGACATATAGGTGATTTCACATTGCAGTGGAGATACATATAGCTTGTTTGCTTATAGAAAACCAGAAAAAAGTGCTTAGTAAAGATTAAAGGGTTAATGCTGGCTGACTTTAGTTAGGCAGGCAAATATGAGGGTGTGGAGTGGATCTCTAACTCCCTCTTTATTGTCTGTTTTTGACTAACCAGCCATGCTAGGTGGTCTTTTGTTGGAAATCTGGAGACCTAGAAGCAATCAGAGGGATGATTCTGCCCTGTTTGTGCATCACAGGCAGAGTCAGGATAGCAGCTTGTCTAAAATCAGTGTTGTTCCTAGTTAGTGGCTGGTTAATACAGTAACATTTACAGAGCCGAGGGACAGGAATGAGGACTTCTCGCACAACTGCCATTTCTTCCCTGTTCTTCATGGAATTGCAGAGCTCACTGCATTTTCTCCTAATAAATAGATTCAATAGATTTAATGCCACAAGTGGATAAAATGAATATGAGAATTCTGTTACAGTGATGGTCTGTGTTGATTTGTATCTGTATAGAGCACAGAGTTCTGCTTTTCACAATTAGTTATACCATTTTTTTTCCTTTGGGACACAGGAGTTAATATTTTATATTCCAATTTGATGACTAGGTTTCTTTGTTATCAGATTTTAGTCAATGAGCCATTCTTGGAAATTTGCCTTTAGCTCTGCAACAAAGTATTGTATCATTGTGTATAGTGAATGAGTTGGAATAAATGCACAATATTTTTTACACAAAAACGTTTCCCCCCGCCCCCAGATACTTTGAAGCCCATATAAGTAACACAAAGATACATAACATAATAAATTACAGAAATCAACAATGACACAAAAGTGAAATAATCAGTAAATAAATATCCTTGTTTTGAAAAGATCTTGTAATTACAAAAGACATGTATGACAGTAACATTAAAATAGCTTGTCAAAACATCAAAATACAGACAGTTCTGATTCACTGCAACAATTATCTACTTTGAGCCTGAAAAACAACTTTCGAATAGGAGCCCAGTCACACACAGTGAGGAATATAGGATGGGAGATTTTGTTATCCTGTGATAAATTAGTCTAGTTACGATTCTTTATATGGCTGAAATGACCAATTGGGGAATGAAGGTACCATCAGAAACATATCATCAAAACCATTGCCATCATTAGTTTAAAACAAAGTGGGAGGGGGAAAAAATTAAATAAAAAAGGATAAACTAAGAAGAGAACAGCAGCTAAACTATTAGCTCATGTGGCTTTAAGGTAGTCCCCAAATCTAAAAGCAGAAAGTCTGGATAACAGAAGGTTTTGAGAAAACAGTGCAATCTAAATCGTAACATGATGGTTCAGAAGCAGCAGAACACGCTAATTCAGGTGCTGAAATGAAATGTTAGAAAAAAAATATCACTAATTCTTGCCCACTTGGCATATTCAGGCATGTGCTCTGAGGTTGGTGAGGAACACATTCTGTGCAGGGAGCTCGGGGTGCAGCTGCAGATGGAGCTGCAGGTTCACCTCTGGGTGGGAGCCTGAGACAGGAGGCTGTGAGCTGCCACCCTGTGCACAGCAAAGGGCACAGGGAGCTGTGGCACTGACAGGGCAGGGACACTGAGACACGGCAGGAACTGATGGCTGGGGAGGAATGGTGAGACTGGTTTGGTTGGACTGTGAGGGGATGAGAGCCCAGGGGGGTCATCCTCAAAACCTGGGGAAGGATAGAATGTATGAAAGTGAAGAGAGTGCAGAAGGCAGTCTCACACCTGAGGAGTTGCAGCTGTGCTAATCACCAAAGATTAGGAACAGCCCTGCCCTTAACAGGCCACAGCCGTGTCCAATAAGAAGAAGAGTGCTACAAAACAGTGGCTTAGCTGGGTGAGGAGAGAGTTGGAGTTTGTTGGCTGTGCTGTGAAGGGAGATGGAGTTTGTTGGCTGTGCTGTGAAAGAGTCAGTGCTGTGAGGAGATGACCATGAGAAATCACTGAGAAGGTATGGGACATTTGCAATATGATGACAACAAAACCCAGACGTCTGAGGCTCTGCCATAGAGATTGAGTTGGTGAGGGAACCTGATCTGACTGTGATTGGGGTGTGCAGGGAGTCCAGTGGGGACCTGCCAGGTCACTTGTGTCACCCCCATGGCTCAGTCCCAGCAGTGATATCTGGGACTTGGGGATTATGGCTGCCAGACAGTTTCGTGAATGGTCACACTGGGAAGATCCCTTAACAAAACTCATACCTTCTGTTCCCAAAATGGATTGGGAATCACAGGATCAATGAGGAGGGACAGGACCTCAGGTTTATCTGGCCCAACCCTGCTCAAAGCAGGCCAAGGCCATGTTCACTGTCAAAGGGAGACTGCACAGCTGCTCTGGATCCTGGTCCTGGTCCTGGACCCTGTGAGGGTCTTCCACCCTCACAAATATTTCTGTAGGGGGATACAGTATGGGTAAATGAAGGTGGTATAGAATGTAATCTTACCCCCTAAAGAGTTGCAGCTGAGCCAATTACTAAAGATTAGGAGCAGGCCTGATGTTAACAGGCCACAGCTGTAGCCAATAAGCAGAGTGTTATAAAAGAGTGGATTGGTGGGAACTGGAGTCAGTTGGCTGCTGTGAGGACAAGGAACAGTCAGTGCCCGAGGAGCTGCCTACAAGAAACACCAAGGAGATAGGAAACTCTAGTAATATAGAACCCTTGCAATGTAATGATAATAGAACTCTTGCACTGTAACAACAACAATTTATTTTCTGTAATACCTGATTCTCTTGATACAACTTGAATCTTCTGCTGCCTCTTATGCTGTGAGGTACCTGTGTGTGTTGTACCTGATGTCAGGGAATAGAGGACACAGAGCCAGACTCTTCCCACTGGTGGCCAGGGACAGGGCAAGAGGTAAACTGTTCCAGTCTCCATCCTTGAGGACATTCAAAACCCAACTGGCCACGGCCCTGAGCAACCTGCTGTGGCTGATCTCCAGGTGTGCCCTCTGCATCAGCCATTCTATGGCTGTGATTTAAAAAATCATTCTGTTACAGTACAAACAAATTTCACAGTTACTGGAATCTTCTCTGGAAGGCCTCTAATGGAGAGGTTCTCTCCTCCTGTTTATAATTGCGTTTACATATCTAAGGTTTAACTGCTCAGACTAAGCTTTCCTAAAGTATCTCCCGCAGGCAATTTGTTTTGTGAAATTCAAGCAAGCATACTTAAATAATTAGAAAATGAAAATTTCAGAAATGTTATGCAATGATTCAACTGTATTACATGCTGTGAAACAAGTGGCTGAAGTCTGGTTAAGGCTTGGCTCTGATTGCAAATATATCACTATTGTGTTATCCTAGTTTGTGCTATGGAGGAAAGCCTTTGACAAGGTCAAGTTTAAGCCTTATGTTGGTTTGGATATGATCAGCAGAAGCTCACTGAGAACTGAATTTTAACAGATATGTAGAATAGAGATACATATATTTAATACAGGTGGTTTTTTCTGCTGAGTATGCTCTGGATAAAAGGCTTGGACAGGTTTTTCAGAGCACTCTTGGAATCTGGTGCTGCAGACTGAGGTGGTCCATGTGCAAATAAACTGAGTCAGGAGGACATTATTGCTGTGCTTTCCACGCCTTCAGTCAGAAAGTCTGGAGGAGGAGGAAGCAGCGGCCTGAAATCTTGTTCCTTCTGCCTAGCTTAGACTACTCTTGTAGTTTTCATTGTTTCTGTGTCATTTCTTATTATGTCACAATAAGGAGTGTCCTCCTTCAGGTCAACATCCCTCCATGTCACGTCTCTAGCTGTAGTCTCTGTAATTATAATTTCAGGCTTTGTCATTTGATCAGGTTTTATTTGAAACGTCATCTGAAAAAATATTGGTTATTTTCTTAATGTCTTTAGTACAGGCTTTTCTAGGTAATTTTGAAAATTGTGACTTCTCTTTTTTGAGGGAGTAAAACCACCACAGGAATCCTTGTCTGTTTGCTTTTATCAAAAGTAGTAATGCTCAAAACTGCTCTAGCAAAGTTTTCCCCGACATGCTACAAATATTCTCTGTGCCTTTATTTCTCCTCAGAAACCCTGTGGTAGAACCTGTAGTTCATATGAGAACATGGAAAATACCTGGGTGTATCTGCCTTACCAGGAGTTGCTTTCTTCTCCTTAAAACTGCCGTTCTCCCTTAATCTCTATCTAATTTTCAAGAACACTTTTTTTTCTCAAACTACAAGGTTGCCTTAATCTTATCTATTTTCTATGCATTGAGGGGGAAAAAAGAGAAATATTTACGTATGCCATACAGATTAAGTCATGTTGTTTCAACAGTTTCGGATGGGGAATATTACAGGTGTTTTCCTCTTCTGTACAGAAAATTCAGGTTTTGGTTTCCAACAGATTTCCTCTTCATGTGTGAAATCATATCTCAGCCTTTTCAAGTCATTGCATAAGAACTACTGAAAAGTAGTACAACTAGTTATTCCTAATTTAAGGCCAGGCTATCCATCATTTCCAGTGACAAGGAAATATAGTATTTCAGTGAAGAATAAAAGCTGTGTGTGTATAGAGAACATGGATTAAAATTGAAACATTTCCTAACTTTGAAGAAACTGTCTTTACTTTAAAGTGTTTTTGAATTTGGACATGAACACACTATGAAATATAAAACACTGAGGTTGAGGCCCCTAGCTCTGGAATTTGTGACTGGCTTCTTGAATATGCATGAAGGTTTTTTTGTTTTGGTTTGGTTTTTTTAAATTTTATTAGTAATATTTGTTACCACACAGTTCTGTAGACTTTGTTGTTTGGAAAACTGGGGGCTTAGTTTCAGTTTTCAATAGAAATTACATTTTATTTTTGAGTTTTGGTTTTGAGACCCAGATAATGGAGCAGACATATGTGAACCACAGCATCAAAATTTAAGAATTCAGTGTATGTTTTCTCAGCATCCTGGTTAATTTCTTAGTTTCTTTGTCCTAGCAATTCCCTAATGATTGAAATGTTTTACTAAAACAAAGTTTTCCCTGTAGTCCATTAGATGCTTCCTTGTCATTACCTCCTTTGCCCCTTTGACAAAACTTTCTGGCTCCTAATTTTCCAGTGAGTAGCTAGACACAGAGCTAAAAGCTCATCAAATGCATTCCAATTTTTTATTTCATCTTAGTGCTCATCATTAGTCATAAGTAGTACCTGCAGATAAGTCTTGATTTCCTTAGTCTTTTATGTCTCTCATGATTTATGATAGACAAAGCTGTGTGACATCAGCTCAACAGAATGTTTAGCCTTCCTGCCTCTGCTTAATCCCTTTTCCATCATTTACTCTTAAATATTCTCTTCATTTTGTTAGTACAGTTCTTGCTGTTTTGTTGTCCTGTCTTGTGTTTTTTGAAGCAAATCTCTAAGAGTACTTTAACTGTCATAGTTTAAGTTATGAGCATAAATTACAAGTAGTAAATTTTGTTTTCAAAAACTTTAGTTTGTCATGCACACCTGTTTGGGGTTTTGTGATTGGTTTGCATCTTCCTTTATTCTCTGCCTACACTGAGGTGACTGATGATGAGAAGAGTTAAAAATGGATGCTGGGATTCTTTTCCATCTTGCAGTAACCCAGAAGGGTCTGCATTTTGCCTTTCTAAGGGGATTTATTTGGAACAAGCATTTTGGGAGTACAGCTTTGGAAGTCCTTTATGCAAAAAGAAAATAAGTTTTGCCTTTTTAAAAATAAAAAGATGAGTGGAAGAGATTTTTATTCAACAAGCTGTCCCTAGAAACACCAAGTTTTGGATAATTTGATACAAATATCAGAGCTGTCTCCTTGAAGTCCATATTTATGCAAGCAGCTAAAAGAAGGCAGATTTCTTTTTGGAACTTTTACCAGTCAAAGTAAAATGCTGTAAAAAAATGGCCATTCAAGGAGGCCATGGGAGGTAAATCGAGCAGATTAAGGTTAATAAGCCTGCCAACAATTAAGGCCTTATCAGAAATAAAATCAGGGGATTATGAAGTAAGCTAAGTAAAGCCTCTCTCTGGTGAGCAGCAGCCTTATTTCTGTGGCACATTTCGAGGGGGGCTGTAAGCAAAGAGCTCTGGTTTAGGAGCCCAGCCTGGGTACCTGCGGTCAGTGGGGCAGGAGCAGCCACTGCCCTGTGCCCTGTGCTGGCTGTGCAGTGCCCAGCCACGCTGCAGCACCTCATCCTCACACTCCCAACAGCAGCAGCACCCCCATGAGGAGCCTGCCTGTGATCCAGAGAAAATAATATATGAGTCACTAAAAAAGATGAATTAAAGCCAGGACAATGATCTCATAACTTCAGTAGCTGTCTTGGGAATATGAGAATAACCATATTGCTTCTTAGCCAGAGCTGTGACCATGCTGCTCTTTTTGCCAGAAATCTTTCTCTCCTTTCCTCACTCATATCCTAGAAGTCAGTTCCCTAAAAAAATAAAAGCTGTTATTAGGTTTCCATTTATAGTACCAAGTTGGGCTTTTAGCTATTCCTGCTTGGATCAGTGAGCTCCCTTACATTTGCCACAGTGTAATCATTTAGCTGAGCAGGGTCCCCATTGTTGCTTATAACAGTAGAATTTAAATTGTAAAGCATTGGGACTCTTTTCAGAAGGATCCCTGAAGATGGCTACTCATTAGTGCAGATTCCCTGTGACTTCTGAGTAACTCTAGCAGGGCTGGTACTTAATATGGAGATACATTGGACTGTGTTAGAATTAAATAGCCATTGGATCAGGATGATAGATAGGAAGTAAAATCTGTTTTTTCGTAATTATTCAGGAACTCTGAACTGCTCTGCTGACTCTATACTACATATATATTCATATATATATGTATACAATTCAATTTAGAAAGCTAGAAATGCTGAACGGTTGTTGTCAGACAATTTATCATGTCAGACAAATTCCTAGATGCAAATTTTTCTCTTATGGAACATATTCTCAGCCGATGTAAATAAATCTTTTGGTTCCACAGAGTATTGATTCAGGTAATGTAACACCCAGAAGAAACAGAAACATTCACCTCTCTGAAATACTTTACAATAATTGCCGATTTTTCAAAATTAAGAAATGTGCAAGAAGTAGAGACCATATAATCAGACTATCTAGCTGGATCCTTTTCACTTCATTTATATTTTTAAATAAATTGTTTTACATAGCTTCCATTGTTTTTTGCTTTACACACAGCTTCATTTTATTAGTTTATTTTTCAACAATATATTGACTATTTGATGAGTTTCATAAATTATTTTGTATGTCAGAGCAGGCAAATAATTTTTTCTTAGTCACCCTGCTCTAATTAGTGCATTAGGAAGTGATGTTGTCAGGATTGTGAACACTGCAACATAGGAAAAATGGCTACTGACATAATGCCTAGATGCATACATTGCAAATGCTCTTGTGTCTCTGTCATCTAATTAAATATAGTCCTCAGGTCAGAATGTGATTTGTTGTCAAGTGACAATTTAAGAGGCTAGAAGAACATGTTTGTGCTGAAACTAGAGCAGGAGTTCTTTAGTGTTACTTGTAGTGCATGGGCGAAGATTTTAATGACTTTTTGACAAGGCTTTTGCTTTAATTCAACAATATCATTGCTCTAGATAATATCAGAAACTTCACAGTGCAGGCTTAGTGTGTTATAAATTTGTTTTTAGCATATTGAAACAGAAAATCTCACGTAAATGCATATATTGACAGAGTATCCACAGAGAAAAAATATAAGGATTGTAAAAGGGTAAGTAAAATTACCAGGAACAAATGGAGCTATGAAGTTTGGCCTTGCTTGTGTAACACAAAGCTTATTGATAATGGGGGGAAAAATCAAAAGTTGTTTATTTGTGTTGCTTGGTTTTGTAAGCATGACAAAATTCTTTTTAAAATGTCACATATCCTACTTTTTAAGTTGCTTTATTTTTTTTCCTTTCAAAAGTGTTTGCATTAGAGAGAAGACTCTGACACTATTATTAAGAAGGGAAAAAAAAGCACACGGATGTAGTCCAGTGACCTTTTCACTTAGAGGAATCCTTTTTTCAACTTTTGCATTATCCAGGTTTAACCAGGGTAAAATTGAGAGTGTAATGTTAAACCAGGTTAAATGCCACAACTGTGTGACACAAAAGAAGAAACTTCAACCTCTTGGCACAAATTTTTTTTTGATTTTGTAGTATTCAGGCACTGACAGGGAACAAGCTAAGTATCACACAAGAAGATTTGTTGCTGGTTTGGTTGTTTTAGTCTTGGTATGGATTGTTGAAGTATATACACAGTACTTTGGCTTGTGAATATAAATGTCTCACAAAGTGTGTGAATCACATTTCTTTTTTCCATGGTTCCCTGAGATGTTTTATGACTGTTACAGAGTTAATCAATATCAATGACCAGATAAAGAATATATTTCCCTCTGACCTGTGTATGCTTTGCTGGTTTGTTTTCTGCACAGCATGACAGGTTGTCTTTGCAACCCTTTCAAAATCCCACTCCACAGATTTGGAAATCCTAAGAGTTTTTTTTCAATTATTGCCAAGACAAGTAGAGCTTGATGTTAGTGACACTTTTGCATAACTTCATCCTAAAAAAGTAAGGGCGCACAAATACAGAGCAATAATATCCAATTTTTAGACATAACAATTATTAGGTAAATCTTGGATTTGCATAGACATAGTATGAAAAGCAGCAGCTCCATTGGGGCTGTTTGAATCGTATGAGCATAAGGCTTCTCAGAGTGAGTTGATTTACATGATCAGGCAAGAGGCTGAAACCTGTCTAACATCATTTGAAAGAGTGAATGAATTCTAAACTTGGTGGAAATGTTTGTCAGGAGTCAGTGGAGGGGCTGTGAATGGCAGGGTCTCCAAGACCTCACATCTCTGCCATGCTTCTCTCATCTGGGAAGTGACAATTTTCTTAAATAGTCATAGAGCTCTGCTTACTAAGGTTACAATAAATTTAAACTGAAACCCTGAAACCCAGAATTTTTCTTTTTAGATTTTTCCTTTGGTGTTCTGTGCTCAAGAGGAAAAAAAAAGGGTGCAGTATTCGCCACCTTTATACCCACGTTGGCTACTCATGACCAGAGCTTGCGACATATCTGTGAAACAGTTTAAGCTAGACAGGAAAATATTTTTACGCCAAGGTTCTTCTATACAATGCATTTTTAAAACTCAAAATCCTTGGTCTAGGGGGGAGAAAACTCAGTATGTTTGTAGCCAGTGATTGCTATTTAGATATGTCCATTTATCAATTTCAAATATGGTTAGAGTCCCCCCTTTTAAAAATTGGATTGATCTCTCCATTATCTGTGAAATCTTTCAGACTGAATGAACTTCATGTGTTTCCATGTGCCAGGAGCAGTTTAGCAGATTCAGGACTACAACAACAGCTGAGTAACCTTCTCACTTTACTGTGGACAAGATGATACATGCTAGTTTTCCCCAAGGATATTTTCAGATCTCTGGCCTGACTCCTTATCTGAAAGGTGTTTACAGCAGAGAAAGGGCACTCAGGCTTTGGGGGAGGTTGTACCAGAAATTGTGCTAATCCCTAACTCTGATTGTAGTGTCACCATTCCAGGGCTAGCCAGGGAGAGCAGGAGGGGGACTTCTTCAAATTGGAGTGGAAAAGTGTGGCAAGAAGAGTATTTCAGAAGCCAGTGGTGCTAGGGGAGCTGGGTATGTGTCCTGTATGTGTAGAAAACCCATGTGAAGTTCTATAATTATTATTTTTTATCGTTATCAGCAGCTGAAGAAACTAGCTGTGCCAGAGGAACTATTGTTTCATAGATCCTGAAAGTCATAGCGAATTTTCTATTTATTTCATGTTATAGTGATTGCATCCTCAATTAGTTTATGAATCTGGATATTTATATAGCAGATATAGAATAATATCTAAAGGATTAAGAAGAGAGGAAAGATGAGATGATGTGTCATTTACCATACAGGACTAACTTTTAGAATAAGAATTCAATCCTTAGTACTTTGTGGTAGCATATTATTCAACAGTTCTTCTAGACAGCAAGAGCTAATCTAAAATCTGTGAGGCAGAAACAAGCAGCAATATTTCAGAGTTACAGCCCACTACATCCTTGCTTTATGTGCTTTTCTATACCTGTGTGTACCAACTTGCTGCCTATTAGTGAGATTCTGAATGTTGCTGAGGAATAATAGTTTGACAATTTATCTGATAAATGTCCATCTATCAGAATTTCATACACTCCTAATTAAAACTGCTGATCACATTTTATATGCAAGATACATTTATATGTGGAATAAGTGTAACCAGATTTTATAAACTGCATTGGGATTATAGATCAAAGAACATATTTTCCATGTCAAAGGAGTAGTTGCACGATTATTTTTGTATTTTATCATAACAGATATGTAGGACTGCCTCATCAAGTGATAAATGGTGCTCTGGTCTCACAGCAGGCAACTGAAGCAGTGCCATTTTTAGATCAGGGAGGATCCAGCCCAGCATATATTTTTTCTTTTCCGGTAACTTATAAAGAGAATGAAGTTCTTAATCCATCATTCAACATGGAGAAAAGAAAAATGGAATACAGAATTATCTTGACCTTTATAGCACTCTGGTAATAAAATTTCCTGAGCACTCAACTTTCAGGAGTTCAGCATCCTGGTCAGTAGCAGAGAAAGGGGACCAGACCCTCAAACCACAGCATGCTCAGTGGTTCAACACACATAACATCCTCTGGTGTCCTGCACTGCAACTTCTAGAATTGATGCTTGTGAGTTTTCATTACCTTCATTCCAATAACATTATATCTTCCTTTTCATAGACCTAGCAAGACTCAAAAATGGCAAAGCTTAAAAAAAGTCCTAGTATTTGTTTCCACTTAGGTTTGGCCCAAAAGACAAAAAACTGTCCTCTGTTTTGCAGCAGAGAAAGAAGTGCCTGATTGCAGCCTCACTTGAGACAGATTTGCTTCTAACACATGCGTATCTTAAAATTCATGCCTTTAGAGGAGCTCTATAATGTAATTTTGTTGATGCTGTCAACCCTATCAGGGGGTTTGGTGTGTTTTTCAAAAGGTCACTGGGAATTGCTTTTCAAGTGTTACTCACTGACAAAGTTTAGTGTAGTGGCTGTGTTGGAATGCCCAAGAAAAGAGTTATGATGAGTTGTGTTTGCTGCTGTACAAACACTCCAGCAGGAAAGGCCAGATAAGCAAGACTTAGGACTTTGGGGTAACTGCAGATATTAAATGTACTCTTACAGGGCACATCTGACCTCTAAATGCTTTTCCTCTGATGTACTCCTGATTTTGGAAAGGATCTACCCTAATGTAACTTATTTAGTGACTCAAAAGTCAGACAGACTAGAGGTCAGGTGGAACTAAGAAATAATTTGGGTTATTACTATTCTGATGTAGAAAATTAGATGACCCTGAATATTTGCTAATAAGGGAAGCTTTTACACAGCAATCAGTGTAGGGTGCTTCCCATCATCCATTCCCCACCTTGTGCATGCTGAATCTGCAGAGCTAATCACAACTTTTTCAAGAATTCTTACCCCTTTTACACAGGTGAAGCTAAAAAATATTCAATTTTTAGTACAAACCCACATCTTTATTACATAAAATAAGACACAGAATTTTTTAGATGGTTTATAACAAGGGGATGAGGAGATCTGGATAGGCATAACTAAAGATCATGAATGTTTCAAAATTAAATGCTTGTGAAATCACTATTTGCTATCCTTCATGGGAGGCTGGTATAAACTGCCATAGCTCTGCTGGAGTCAGTCAGTGCCCTGAATTTCCTACCTAATAATGCACAGGATATGCCTTGAAGCACCTGAATGGAAGAGTGGCAAGTGACTCCCCCTCAAAGTTTATTTCTTTATCTCAATCATAAATTTAAAGGCTTATTTCCCCTTGCAGTCCACTGAGGAAGTATTTAATCACAGGACAACAGGGAGAGCTAAAGCCAGTTAAGATGCCTGACATTTATTTAATGAAATATTTAGACAAAGTACATTAAGAAACAGATGACTTTGAAATGAATGGGAGCACTAATGCAGTTGGCTGCCTTTAACGCAGTGTGCTCACTGAGGATGTGCTCTAGAGGAACTGCACTGCACTGGAGTTCACTTGCACTTACAGTATCACATGTGGTTCTGCAGCTAAAGGAACAGAACTTTAATTTTAGGGCACTTGCTGGCAAATGGAATATACACTATTCCATGTTATCTACACTGAGCTCAAACTTTCAAGGAAACAAGCAGAATAATGTGACGGTGTTCGCAGGGGTCCAAGGATGAGGGAAGAGACGAGGACCTGACTCCATGTTTCAGAAGGCTTGATTTATTATTTCATGATATATATTACATTAAAACTATACTAAAAGAATAGAAGAAAGAATTTCCTCAGAAGGCTAGCTAAGCTAAGAATAGAATAGCAAAGAATGATAACAAAGGTTTGTGTCTTGGACTCTGTCTGAGCCAGCTGGGCTGTGATTGGCCATTAATTAGAAACAACCACATGGGCCAATCACAGATGCACCTGTTGCATTCCACAGCAGCAGATAATCAATGTTTACATTTTGTTACTGAGGCCTCTCAGCTTCTCAGGAGGAAAAATCCTAAGGATAGGATTTTTCATAAAAGATTCTGCGACAGAATAATACTGAAGAGGTTTTTTAAAAATTAACTGTTTAGATTTATTTTTTTTAAGTATAGTGAGTGGTCTGTATGTCACAATATATTTTGAAAAATTTATTCACCTAAGTAGTTTTTTTTAATTCCCAGAGCTACTAATTGAACTTGACTTTCCTGTTAAGATTAAATAAAGAAAAAGACAACCCAGAAGAAATTTAAAAAAAAAACCTGATGTTGTAACATACATTAACCAGAATTTGAGTATTTAAATATTTAAACAACAAGTGAAAATTCATTGGTGGGTTCAAATAGTTGTTTAGGAGTGGGAAATTAATTATATCAATTTCTACTTAGCTGCCTGTTGACCTCAGCTTAGGTTCTATGTTGTTTTCTTGTTAAGATCTTGGAGACTTAGTTTGCATTTTGACTCTCTATATTCAATCACTTTTGGTTTAAGTTTCATTTGAATCAACAACAACAAGGATTGAAACAATCTGACCTGCCTGATATTGTTACTGATGCAAGCTGCAAAACAGGACACCAGTGAGCAGGGTGCCGTTGCCAAAAGCAGGCTAATGGTATGCTGGGTGGCATTAGGAAAAATATTGCCAGCAAGCTGAGGGGGGAGATCCTTCCCCTCTACTCAGCATTGGTGGGACCTTTCTGGAGTGCTGGGACCAGTGCTGGGCTCCCCAGCACAAGAGAGATGTGGATAGAGTGGAGTGAGCTCAGGGGAAGGCCACAAAAACTATCAAGAGGCTGGAGCCTCTGATGTAGGAACAGGGACCTAAGAAGTGTTCTCTGGCTTTGTGCCAAACAAATAATTCAGAAATGCTGAGCATCCTCTAAATCTTCATCTTGGAAATTCTGTGGACACCTAAGAGCTAATTTGAACACTTTGGCTTCAAATGTTTTCCATAATGCAGGGTTAAAGAGCATGCTTGCCCTTAATCTTTGTGCTATATTAGCATGTGGTTTTTGTTTGGTTTTTTTTTCACTTATGTCTGAAATTTTAAGAAACCCCAAACTTTTAAAACCTGATCCCTCTCCAATATTCCCTCCCATTCGCTCCCTCCCTTCTTTGCCCCATTATGCCCTCACACCATTTTTTTTCCAAGCTCTAATTGACATTTATGAATTTGATGGTCAAGTGACAAGGTTTTTGAAAAAAATTAGCTACTGAGCTATCAGGAGGATCACGTTTCTGCACGAATCAGTGCTTGGGCATTCTCCCGTCATTTTAATGAGGCACGTTCCTTTGAGCTGGCAAGTCACAATTCCACCACCCAGAGCCTCACTCTGAGGTATTTTTATAATGTCACAGTTTTTTGTTATAATCCTTGCTAGCTGGCACCATTTGGCACATGCTTCCCTGCAGGCTATTTCTAATCCCATTACTGTGGAAGTGACTCAGTTTGTAGCTTTTTTAGCACATTTGAGGGAACATCTGAGAGACACTTTGGTCTCCATCAGAAATGGCTGCGTTTATCTAGAGTTTCCAGCTGTGTTTAGCTGAAATCCAGGGAGAAAATGCTGTTTTAAAGGTAAAGAGTAGATAAAGCAAATTTAAATGTTCACCTTGATAATTAGGAATGCAATGATGTATGGAAAGCTGCCAGGAGAGTTCCATAGTTTTCAAATAGAAGTATAGATGAGAATAAATCAATTGTTTGGCTTTTTAAATTCTCATTTCTTCAGGAAAATAAAAAAAAGAAATAAACTGCAATTTACATCTAAATTTTCCTGCTGCTACTAATTAAGAGTAGTTTTTTTCTTTTTTAGAAATATCTGAAGTGTGCTTGTTATCACAGAATTGTTTTTAAACTTTATTCTTTTCATTTGTTAATCTAATTCATAGTGAACTATCTCAATGAGAACTTTGGAATGATAAAGTATTTGAAACTGTAGGGAAATAGTTAATTTCTAATTTTAAAGAACAGCTATCCCGGCTCCAGCTGAAGGTGCAGTTATTCTGGCCTTCTGTTTGGCATGTGTCCATTAGCAGATGATTAAGGAAAGAGTATAAAAACAGAATTATATTCCCTGTGCCATACCTTCTGATTTTGGAACCTACAGCCTTTTCTGAAGCAGAGGTTCATTTGTGAAGCTGAGGTATCCATCTTTGTGTTTTATATAACTCACAAACCTTTCTGTGAATTCCTTTAACTGCTTTCCAACACATTCAGTTTCTGACATATACATCCTGTGCTAAAAGGTTCCTCAACTTAATTACCTACCCTGTGGCAAAAAAACCCTGTATTTGCTCTTTTCTCAATAGCTCTGTGATAACTTAAGTTGATGCCTCTAGTTGTTGCGTTCTGAGGAAGATAAAATCTTTCATATTTACTCACCATATAAATTTTATCAGTTTCTGTGAAATTATGCCAGACATGTCTTTCCCCAGAGTTATCTCTTTCCAAAAAGTGTTAAAAGATTTAAACTTTGCGACTTCTTTATCCATTTTTTAGCCATTCTTTTTATTTATTGTGTTAGTTCTGTATCCTCCCCCCCATAACTGGGCTACCAGAGCAACATACTGCATTCAAAAGGCATATGTTTAAGAGATTTATCCATTGGTATGAACTTTTTATTTTTTCTCTATTCTCCTGGTATTAACTCTCCATCAGACTGCAGCTGAACACTAAATTGATAAGTATAGCCAAATATCCACAAAATCTTCAAAACCTTTTTTTTGGGAGGTGGAAACTTGGTGTTTTCCCTGCACATCTGTTACATTTACAAATAGATTACCTAGGCATCCAGTATCATGAGAAAATTTTGACTTTTAATAGTCCATGTAAATTTCCAACCACTATTAATAAGAACCAGTTTGTTCATCTCCATATCTACTCTCTTTTATAGATTTATGAACATACTAAACATTAAGATGCCTTTACATAACAGCTCTGCAGAGCTCTTCTGGTAGTGAACTTATCCTCACAGTAAATACTGGCATTTTGGTTCTTTTTCTTCAACCTTTATTAGTTCATGACCTGGTCATATCTCTTATCTCTTTTGTAGCTTATTTTCTAGAGGAATTTCTAGTGAGAGACTTTGTCAACAAAGTGATGTGGAAATCCATGTGCTCTATATTGCCCTCATCACATTCATCTATTTACAGCTACTTTCCCCAAAAAATTCCAGTGGATTTTTAAAGATTTATTTCCTTCCATAAAAGCTGGTGGTTATTGCATCCATAATACATGAAATGTATCTTTTCATCCAGCAAGTGTAATCTTTTTCAATGCCTTTTATTGATCTCCCTGATGTGGAAGTTAGGACATGTACAATGTTCAGGCATTGCTAAAGCCTTGCTCAAGATCTGCTGTTACTTCTCCATTCTTCTTGACTCTGGCACAGGGAATAAGCAGAGGGAATGTGGAAAAGGGGCACAACACTGCAGGTGATCAGGAGAGAGATGAGATTCCCTGAGACCCCAGGCAGAAGGGGAGTCTCAGTCCCCAGGGATACCCAGGAGGGAGCAGGCAGGTTTTGTGCTCATGGGGCTGTGAAATAGAAATCCAACCTCTGACAGCAGAGGCTTTGGCCAACGACAGAAGATCAGGTCGGCGCCTGAGGTGCAGAGGAGGCAGCAGGACCTGCATCCAGCCAAGAACCTGAGCCAAAGGGCAGCACTAGGAGAAGGGATGAAGCATCAGGATGGAGACTCTCTGAGGCAGAGGATGGAGGGCCCTGCCTGCCATGCTGCCCAGGAAGGATTGCTGCTTGCTGGGAGCCTGGACATGGTGGAGAGGAGGCTGAGGTCCATCCAGCCCTTGGTGGTTCCCCCACAGCCAGGGAAGACCCAAGGCATGCCAGCTGTGATTGGTTTGGGGGAGAGGATGTAGGGCAGAGATCTGGGAGTCGGATTTCCATCCTATCCCTGAGAGGGGAGGCTTGAGGATAGGATTGGATGAGCCTTCCAGATCAACACCTAATGGGCAGCTGAACTTTACAGCAGCAATTTGGCTCTAGCAAGCACAGAACCTTCCTTAAGGCTTCAGGATTGGCAGCCACCAGTGTGAGTTGATGCCTCCACAGCCTGACAGCTCTCCACACTGAGGCAGCTGACTTAGGGCATGAGGGCAGGTGACTGGGTGTTATCTGGACTTAGACTTTTCAAACAGATCACAAAATGATCCCCAGTGGTGCTTTCATCACTCATTTGTTCTGTGTGAGGCTGTAATTTTTAAAAGTGGTGAAATGCATCACACAGGAGTTCTAAAACTGTGTTTTAAAGTTCCCCTAGAAATGGTCAATGAGCCCCATTGAGTCCATTCAACTAGTTATTTTGGTTTGCATTTTATTGAAAGCCACTTTTATTGGTACTTCTGTTTGAGACCATTTATTCAAATTTTCCTGTTAAGAAATATGTAATTGTGAAAATATATCTGTGTTATTCTGTGGTGAAGGGCACAATGAGGTTATTAAATTTTTTTTTCTGTCATCTCTCAGCCTTACAGGCCCTTGCCAGCTTACTTCTCCAAAAGTATTAGAACTGGCATTTTCTGGGCATTTTTTATGAGTTTAGCAAATGTCTCAAAACCCTCTTGGTCTGCCTTTGCTTGGAAATCTAACTTGCCCCACAATATGTATTCTTTGTTTTCATTTCTTTTGATTCCTATGCTCTTAATTCAGAAGCATGTCTTACTTTTACTAGGGACTGTGTGTGGTTGTCCTAGGTTTTTCTTGGGTTAGATTTTGGTGTTTGATTTTTTTGTGGTGGGTTTTCATAAACTGATTTTAGTGGTTAATACCCAGTGCAGCCTGAATGTGCTGTTTTCAGACAGACTCCATGCCCCTTACAAGGATCTTGTCTAATTAGCCCATTTCAATTTCATTTTTACAAGATTTCTTAGTCTTATATCTTCCAAATTCTTTGAATTTTAATATACTATTAGGAATTTTTTGCTTGCTTACTTCTTTAAAGACATCAGTAGTTGGAGTATTTGAGTATTGCTTTAATAACTTCATCTTGAACCAGAGGCACTGTGCCTTGCTCAGAACTACAAGATTTGCTTTTCCCTTTCTGGTTTCTTTAACCACTTCTCTTATAGGCAATCACCTTGGATGCAGTTTTAAGTTCTCTGCCAACACCTCTTGTGACAATTACCAGTTTTTGTGAGGCTATTTTCTCAATATTGCCATGAGATTGAGGCACATGGTCCCACATGTGTTAGTAGAAGCAAGGTCAGAAAACATTATCATGCATGTCCAAACAGCTGCCATCTTGCTTAGCAGCTCAGATGCTGCCTTCCTGCACAGCTAATGCAAATTTTAAAGCCTGATAAAAGATATCTTTTCACCTTAAATTTATGGAGAATGTTCTTATTTTTAATGAGCTCTAGTTTACACCAGATTGTGGATCATCCCTTTAATTCTGCCATCACATTACTTGAGCAGAGACAAGTGCTGCTTTGAAGTGTCATTGTGCTGTGGAAAATGTGACATTCAGAGCTGAGTGCAAGATGTAGCACTAAGAAAGTGGAAGATGTAGGCTCCCAGATAAGGACGTTTCTCTGAATTTTAATACACACCTGTATTTATCCTTCCAGTCCCTCTGATTCAAACATCACAATGTCTGTTTTGCATCAGAGAAATTAAGTCTTCTTTCATGTACAAGTTTCACGGAGAAAGTCAAAAGTAGGTCAGAAGACAACTTAATGTTGTGCTGTTTTTATCCACCAGTAAAAAGGAGTGAAAGAACCACCTTTTATGATCAATATGGTGCCATTCCCTTTTGTGTTAAAAGCTGGGTGTTGCACTCTGTGTCGACTCTGCACAGCATGTTCCTTTACTTTAAAAGACAAAACTTTAATTACTGGATGGAGAACCTGAGAGGTTACCAAGACACGCATTATTTGGAACTTGCCTAGGGATGCAAGACAAAGAAGTTGTTTTAAAGAAAGAATAAACAGACATGTAGATCATGCTTGGACAAGAATACCCTAATTCTCTATTTTATACTTACAAATGAGTAAGTAAATGATGCAGAGACATAAAATAAAGGCCTTCTGGTTGCACTTAATATTTAAAAGAATATTTATACTTATAAATATTCTATTCTATATTCTATACTTAAAAGAATAATTTAAAAAAATGATGGCATGGCAGTGGAAAAGTTCCTGCTACATAAGAAAATTTATTTGTACCTTAATGCATACTAAAGGGTACATTGCTGAAAAACAAACCTAATTCTTGAAACTCAGGAGCCTAGCAAAGTGAGGGTTATAGTGTTAGTATGATTAATAGACCCTTTTTAATTAGAGGAACCCAAGGAACTGCACACTTTTGCAAAAGTTTTCAAGTAGAAAGACAAAGTACTGGTTTTCAGTAGTATTTTCCTAGTGTAGTCATTTACAACGTTTTGGTGTGAGTCAAAATGAAAGACTCAGAATTTGCAAACTGATATTATTGATCACTGCATACTATTTTCTCATGGGACCCTCCATATAAACTACCCAAGTTTCAGTTTAAGCTTGAGTATTCTGAAAGATCTAAAAGGGAAGAAATCAGTGTTCACAGGAATTGTGAGATGATCTCTCCCCTTAGATTATAATTGAATAAAGATCAGAATGGAATCATGAGACCTTTTAGGCTAAGAAATGCTTCTAAGATTGAGTCCAATTATAAACCCAGTGCTGCCAATTTCACCAGTTGACTCTGTCCCTCAGTGTGTATCCATATCCATTTTAAATACCTCCAGGGATGGTGACTCCACTCTCCTGGGCAGCCTGTTCACTGGACCAGCTTTACAATATTTCCCATGCAGAATTTTTTCCCAATATCCATTCCAAACATCGTCTGTTGCAGTTTGAGGTCATTTCCTCTCATTTGATTGCTTGTTTCCTAGGATAAGAGCCCAATCCCCACCAGACTAACCTCTCCTGTCAGGCAGTTGTAGAGAGTGATAATGTCCCCCTCTGAGTCTCCTTTTCTCCAGACTAAACACCCCTAGTTCCCTCAGCTGCTTCTCATCACACTTGTGCTCCAGACCCTTCCCCAGCTCCATTGCCCTTCTCTGGACACACTCCAGCCCCTCAGTGTCCTTTGTGCAGTGAGGAGCCCAAAACTGAGCACAGGATTGAGCTGTGACCTCAGCAGTGCCAGCAGAGGGGGACAATCACTGCCCTGGTCCTGCTGCCACACCAGTGCCGATCCAGGCCAGGTGCCATTGGCCTTCTTGGCCACCTGGGCACTGCTGGCTCGTGTTCTGTCACTGCTGACCAGCACCCCCAGGTCCTTTCATCATGATAGGTCACTGTCCAGTCACTTTGTCCCAATCCTGCAGGGCTGCAGGGGGTTATGGTGACCCAAGTGCAGGACCTGGCCTGTGGCCTTGTTGAACCTCAGCCCATGAGGAGGCCCGTGACTGACTTATCCCAGGTGGATGTAACTCCATTCACCACCATTCTGTGCTCGACCATCCAGCCAATATTTAGCCAAGGAAGAGTGCACCCATCCAAGCTGTGAGCAGCCAGTTTTTTCAGGAGATTACTCAGTCCTGCACTAGCTAACATGGTGGCATTTCTGTTCATTGCTCTGTTGATAATTATATCATGGTTTTGTAACTATATTGTAATACAGCTCTCTGTTTAGTTGAGAAAGACAGTAACTATGGTAATTTACAGCTGCAGGATTATTGAATCCTCTCTTGTCTTGGAGTGAACTTTTAAAGACAAAGTAAAAGCCATTGTCATGCCACACTGTGCATCAGAAAGCAGAGAACACAGTATTAATTTCATTTTTCTGAGACTTTTTGTAGATAGAATGTAAAGGTCTACAGACCTGTTTTTGTACTATACTAATTATTCCTTGTAGGTCATTAGCATTGATGAATCTAAACATGATATCTAATGACTTATATCATCAGTACTTAGGAGTCTGAATTTTATGTTTAATGGCAGCAAGATCCAGATTTGAGAGACTTAATTTCAGGTTCTAATTCATAAACTTGGCAGTTGTGACTATGATTTGTGGGACTTGGTAATTCCAATTATGGAAACCTAAAGCTCCTTTCTCCCTCTGGAAACCCATGTGTGACTATCCCAGCCCATCTCCCTTGTGTTTTGTGAGTAACAACTGGAACTGCCTTCACAGAACTCTGTTATTGACTCAGAGAGCATTAGATTAATTCCTCTTTCTATTCTCTTAAATCCTTATCTGTGTTTGTATAAATTATTTTGGGGAATATTAAATTATTGACATAAGGAGTGATGTGCATTAATATAGTTTACCTAATCACTTGAGTTAACTGCCATTAGGTAAAAAACCCATTTACTTAATGGTGCTTTGTTTTTATTTTTATTGTTGTCTAGAAAATAGCTTTTTTTAAGTTATTATCCTTAAGAGCTTAACATGTGAAGAGACTGAAGTGCATAAGCATTGTGGGGAGAAACCTATTGGTAATTAATACACTTCATAGTTTCCTTTTCCAAGACACTTAGCCTAATGACTATAGAGATAAGGCAAAAAATGCACTGTAATATTCCACTTTGTTATATATATAATATATTTGTGTGCTTTGTGTTTTAGACTGTGTATAGTGAGATGTAGGCTGAGGTGCTATCAACTTCAAGAAAAATTTACTTGTGATGATGTATTTTTTTTTTTAATGTTACCCCTGCCTTTTATCAATCTCATCTGCAGGAAATAGAACAAGAATTGTTCTATTTGATCAATCAAGCAAAGTGCCTGGCTCCTAAATGGGGGTTTCTGCACTAGTACCAGGACCAAATCTCTCAACTGTAAAATGAAATAAATTGAATTAAGAAAAAATTAAAATTACCTGGCTTCCATTTGGAATGTCATGGTTTCAAAGATAGTGCTGTCTTTCAGGTAGACTTGTGTTTGACAAACCTGCGGTTCATGTTTACTTTAGTTCTATTTTAAAATAGAAAATAAACTATTTTTAATGGGAACTCTTTTCTATATCATACATTTACAGTTATATTTGATGCATTTGACTAGTTTAGACCACATTGAGAATGGTAGGCATGCTATGCCATCATACCTTACTCATTCTCAGAGCTTTAGAAACAAATGTTTAAAAGAAAAATTGCTTACAGTCCCTAAGTAGAAAATGCTTCAGAAGGTTCTGTTCTTGTGTCAGTATTTCACAGGCTTCAGTTCAGAGGTCTGATTATGTTGTGAACAGGAATGGAATTAGGAATATTCATGGTACCTCAGTTGCCAGAGTTGGTTAGGGCTGACAGTGTTTCTGTCCTAGTGTTATTTTTCATCATGCTCTTGTAAGATTTATGAATGTTCAGTCCTATTTGCTTTAAAAATATATTTTGTGATATTTTCAGGAAGTGAGGTGACTATGCCTGACATTAAAATTTGGGAAATATGAGTGACATTTCAACGTTATCAGGAAATTATTTCTACAAATCCCCTGAAAAAGAGGGCTAGTAGAAAAGATGCAAAATTAATTTCAGCTGTGAATATACTGATGAATGTTGTTTGCAGGTTTACAAGCTTATCACAAGTACATGCAGAGATAACGTGGATTTAATATGAATTGTTGAAAGCAGGCATGACCTGGTGCACATTAACGTAAGCAGCAATTCAGGCTCTCTGCTTGTAGGAAAATATTGCATGAGGTGAGGGCTGTACACATCCATTTTGGAAACAAGTATGAAAACTTGCTAAACAATGTTGCACCCAAGACACTGATAAAACTTCTCAAAAGATTATAATTCTATTTTGTAGATTTCTACAAAATTATATTCACTTTGTTTACTTTACCATTTAAGATTTCAAAACAAGTCTGTTTTCCTTTGCCCTCCAACTTAAGTTTGTTATGAATGTTTCAGCATAGGAGATATTAAAAAAATAAAGCAACAGATTATTAAGGGGTTTGATTCCTCTTTTCCTAAAAGACTTTGAATAGTGAGATTGTAGAAAACAATGAGTTAAGAATCCTGACTGTAACTTTTATTAAAAACATCCATTCTGAGTGCATAAACATGTGTTTATACATAGTTTACCACAAATATAAATAAAGCTGTATGCAAAATACAGTTCACACATGTTATTCTCAAGAAAAATAATAGATGTAAAAATGTGTATTTTATACCATATGTAAGAAATTAATTATTAATGTGACCTGAATATATAATATGTTAGTTTGATATAGCAGCAGATTATATTAGTCTTTTTGCCTAAAGTCTTGTGCTATGAAAATGCAAGAAAGGTTTTCAAGATGTTTGTAGCCTAACTTTTGCATGGGGAAGCCTGAGGCTGTCATTACCACATGTTTTGTCACTGCAGCAGAAGGGGTTTTTGTAACCCACGTTTTCAGGACTCAGTAAGGAATATTTTTACCACTGACTTAAGGAGGTATGAGGAAATGTTCTGAAATATGACTTTGTGTACACTAGAAGAGCAGACTGCAGTAATCTGTTCATTGTCAGCAGAGAGGAAGGAGATGTGAAGAGTTATTTTGGAAACATGAACTGGGGATCTGACATCTGAAGTAAAAAGTATGGTCCAAAAAACCTGCTCAGATGTTGAGACAAAATGTTTAGAGCTGTCTAATCTTCCTGTGAAGCTCTCTTTTAAGTTTCTTTTAAGTTCTTGTCAGTTAATAAGTTAAATGTCATGTGGCAGGCTTAGAACTGACCCAGTCTCTGTTTCTGCAAATCTAAGTCAGAAACTACACAGATTCATACCTAAATACCCATCCAGTCTGTAAAGTTTGAACATTTCTGGAATATGTCAGATGAAAGAAGTCTGTCATAAAAAACAAAATATTAGACATTTATTCTAAATAATTTTTAAATGTTTTGTTTTAAAACTATGTTGAAATGCTTTTAGAGTAAAGCCGCTGTTACATAGTCCTTAACTTCTATATCAGTAGCTTGTTAGGCTGCTTTCCTATGCAGTGGAACAAAAAAGTTTGATTTTACTTCTAGTAAAAACTCTTGTCTCGTTCTGAAAATGTGCTCTCTTCAGAGTAATAAGTTTTTCAAGATGCATGCTCTCCAAAATTAGGTACGAAAACGGTCCCTCAGGACTCATATGCCCCAAAGGAGACCAAGTGAAAGAGATGTAATTCTTTACCTTATTAGATTTTTCAAGTTCATAATTTCATTCTTGGTCTAAAGTTTGTTTCTGTTTTTACCAATTTAACGTGTCTAGAAGTCCATAAAGTAAGCTTTAGAGGCAGGTTACTCTTCTTGGATATTTATCATAACCAGCAGGTAAATAATCTGTCCCTGTCTTGTGGTGCATTTTGCATTCCCTAGGCTGCAGTGCCCTCATCTTAAAGGCTCATTGTCTTAGTCTTAGAAAGTCCAAAATGTTCATTTTCTGGGACAAAAGGAGAGAGATCCTTGGAAAGGTCCATGCTTAGGATTACCACAGAGCTGCTCAGACTTTATGGAAGAGTGGGATTGCCAGCCCCAAACAGCAGCTCTGTGCTTCTACTGAGAGCCCTTGGATTCTTCTCCCTGAGATGCCACCTCCTCACAGTGTCCACAGAATCAAAAAATGGCCCGGGTTGGAAGGGACCTTAAAGGTGATTGTGTTAGAACCCCCTTGCCATGCTCAGGGACACCTTCCACTTTCCCAGGTTGCTCAGAGCCCCATCCGAGCTGGCCCTGAACAGTTCCAGGGATGGGGCATCCACGGCTTCTTCGGAGAACCTGTGCCAGGGCCTCACCACCCTCACAGTAAGGAATTTTTTACATTTATTTTCCATAATGGGGTGCATGCAGCCAACACAATGAGGAACAGAAGCAAACAGTCCAACTGTTTTGTCAGACTGCATGGCAGAGGAGTGTAAGCTTCCCCTGTGTCCCTGGTAAATCTGCATCTCTCACACAGTGGCTGGATGCTTTACCCTAGGGTTTGACTTTACACTGAGTTGCAGATACTTAAAATTTTGCCTCTTGCAGTGATCTGTGTAGAGCTATGACGACAAGCACAGATTTCTGAGTCTCAGGGGGAGATGTTCTGGCAACTGGGTTACTCTACCCCATTTCAGACACTGTTTTGTGCTTTAGAGCCTGTACTTTCATTTCTCTGTGACCACATCTTGACTTTGTACCGACGTTATGTGTCTTCAATTTTTCATGCAGTAGATGGAATCGTTTCTCTTTGAGTATTTAAAGAATACAGCTGTCCTAAGTAGGAGACTGGTTCAGAGGAAATACAATGCAGCCAGCCACTGCCAGTTTGAGAGATCCTAATGTCAAGCAAGAAGGAGTTAATGTGGACTTAAATATATCTGAAAGCAAACACACTTAATGATAATGACAAGTACTTATGCAAATGAACTGCTAATACTCATCCAGCCAGAGGTGATTAAGTCTTTTAGGCCAACTGGAGATTTCACCCAGCAGGGACTATGTGGTAAAAGACTAAGGTTTAAATAACTTGAGGGGTTATAGCTCTAGTGCTGCACTTAAGTCACATTTCTCTGAATTATCCTTCCTTTAATGCCTCTTCCCTTCCCCCAGGAAGGAGGTCACAACTCCAGTTACCTTGTAAATCTTTGAACCTATTTTAAGGCCTGTAGGAGCACCATAACCTATCCCAGAGTGATATGCTGGTATTAAATAGACTGGAATAATGAACGGACCTAAGGGATTATCTAGTCTGATACTTAATTATGTAGACTAGGATCAAGGGAGAGGAATGAAGGAATTACATCTGTCTCTCACTCCTGTGGTGTTTGTCCACAGAAAACAGTTATTGATACCATTCTATTAAAAGCCTTGCAAAGGCAACACAGACTGGAGTGAAATTTAGGTCTGTAAATGGTGAAAAGAGGTATTCAAGAAAAATGAACTATTTAATCTGAAACAGAGAAAAGGAAAAATTATTAGCTGCTGGAATTCTGTTCTTTTTTTCATTCCCAATACTTCACTCAGTGTATCGTGTTTATGTGGTGTTATCATAGTTAGATGCTATTGAAAGCCCTTTGTTTTGTATTTCATTGGTGAAAAAAATCTGTTCTTCCCTGAAGAAGAACATACAAAGACATCTATAAAAACAAAATAGAACATTTAGTAATTAAATGGGTTTTTTAAAGAAAAGATGTTGGATATTTTTGCATATATTTAAGGCAGAATTGGTTTGCAACAAGAAGTCATACTCCTCAGACATATTTGTTTATATAAACACATATATATGTATTTTAGTATAAATTATCAAAATTCTGCTTGTCATTGAAGGCTATATTACTAAATATATTTTCCAGTCAGGCAGAAATTGGATGCTTGATACATGCAACTACCTTAAACCTTTAGTCAGAATTATTATTAACTGGTTTGTGCTATTGTGATCAGTATTTCAGGAAAAAATAGTTGTACAGGCTTATGGCTCAACAGCTTCAGGAAAAAGACAGTAGTTAACAGGTGTTATCAATCAGTCCTCAATCTGGTCTTCATAGCTGGGGGAAGAGGATCCAGCTGTCTGAGGTTTTCTGATTAAAAATTCCTCTTTAATAATCTCCCAGTCTTTTGCTTGTGCCCACACATGTTTTATACTTTTCAGTGGGCTTGGGGAAATGAATGGATTAGTAGCATCATGCATCTGAGTCAGCAAGTTAATTAAAGGCTGCATGTGTAAAATGGAACAATGAATTATTTAGTGGATAACAAATATGATCTAAAATTCCATTTACTCACATTTCAGGTCAATTTTTCGTTTCAGAATCCATATACCAAAACCTAACACTTTTGCATATTGCTAAAAGTAAATGTTTGCCAACAATATACTTGCTAAAGTTTCAAGTGGAAGTCTGCTAGGGGCTTTGTGACTTTACATTTGGGATGTTTGCTTTTCTTCCTATTTCCCTTCCCCAGAGAAATTTCAGACAGTGCTGAGAAGAGAATTGTTTGTCTGAAAATAAACACTAAACATAAAGCAGGTTATAGATTTGGACCCAAATTGCACACCATGCCTTGTTTGGAGAATCTCTTCACAGATTTTGCTATGACTTTATAATGAACCATCTGAAACTATAAAGATCAAAGCCCTGATTCAAAGCAAGATCTGAGTTTCACAACACAAAATACATATACACTCACTCACACATCCTTGTTCTTGTTTTTCAAACATCTAATTAAGGCGACTTGAAGGGGTTTTTTACCATGCAGAACCCTACGGCAAAAATATTTCTCTTGATTTCACTGGGACTTTTGCAATGCCACGGTAAATCTCGACAGAATATTTTCCTGCAAATGGGCTTCATTTCTGGCCATTTAAAAAAGTACTCTGGACTGGTTTTACTGTAGCACATACTTTTCTGCACCTTTATTATCATTCTCAGTATGAAAGGCCTTGTAAATCTGCAAGACTGACTTTCAGCAGTTCATTTAATGTATGATGTCCTAATTAAAAACAACTCCTCAATGTTTCTTTTATTTAGAGCCAAAAGAGGCCACGGATCTATTGTTCACAAGGACTGGCATCCATTTGGTGCAGGAGAGTGAAATATCTACTTTCTCAAATCGGTTTATGCATTGTAGTTTTTATTTGAATGACTGAAATGAGTGGTAGATCTTTATAAAGCACATGACTAATGTTAGCAGTTTTCTCAATGAGCCATTATTTAAAGAAATATCTTGAATTGTCAAAGACTGGAAAGACCATAATATTTTTTCTTCTTTCCCAATTTTAAGGATTGAGTTTTAAAATTTTGACAAGATTCAAGACTTGACTTTCTGAATGTTTTGAGTTCTCCTTTCTAAAAGCTTAACTTCTTCACGAAATTTTAAGCTTTGCACTTGTTTCTCACTTCTGAAATTCTCCTACTCAAGCTCCTACCCAAGAATGGCAAAAGACTTTCAGAAGCAGAATTCTGTAGTTGTTTCTATACTATTAAGTTTTTTGGAATTCAATTTTTAATCCTAAATGAGACTGCTGGGCAAGTTCATGTGAATCTTCCTTATTTTTCTATCCCAGTAATGGTATATCCACCTTGAAGAGAAATTTATGTAACTCAACATCCCTGCCGTTTGACACTGGAACAAAAGGGAGAAATAAATCATCCATCTGACAAAATGCTATCTTTTCTCCGCCTTTTCTCCGCCTTTTCTCCGCCTTTTCTCCGCCTTTTCTCCGCCTTTTCTCCGCCTTTTCTCCGCCTTTTCTCCGCCTTTTCTCCGCCTTTTCTTCTCTCCCAAGCCATTCTAGAAACCGATCTTTTTTTGCAGACCATTATCTATATTTTGTGGGTTTTTTTCATTTTTATGATCAACCCTTATGGACTGATAGATCTCATACTCTAAAAACAATTCATAACGCTCCTAATACTGACAATAAGCAAGAAAAATCTATACTCAAGATTAGAATTCAAAATGTTTCTTTAAATTTACTGAAACTTACATAATAATAGAGACTAGTTCATAGATTCTGAATATATTAATATCATGCTTTATTTTTAACAATTTATATTTAACAGTTTTTTTTCCTGCCTCATTATGCAGGAAAAATGAGTGTAGGCTGAGTCAAACTTTCATAAGGTGGTAGAGTTTTTGTCAGCTTTTATTCTTCCAGAGGAAGTATCTGGGGGAAATGGATAATTACAATGCCAATTTTTATTATCAAAATAATGTGCAAAATTTATGACCTGATAAATCTGTCCTTGGATGGAGATTCTCATTTTGATAATCCCCCTAAAATGAGTAATAAAGCACCTCTGATAATAATAAACCATTTTTCTTTGACATTTCATGATAAGTGTAACAACAAATAAAGGAGGAACTTCAAAGACTGCTTACTTCAAAAGCTCTATAAAGTCCATTTGAATAAAATCCATGACTTTCATAAAAGTGGTGTTGAAAATGTCATGAATTAAATTAATGGTCTACATCTCCTTGCTTCATATTGCCTGTATTTTAATCATAATTTATTCTTCCGCACATCCTGCATGTTGTTGATTGAAGGAAATATTAAATCCAGCTGAGCTTTAAGCAATTTTAAAAGGAATGACTGAATATAATTATACTTGTTAATAGTCCTGAATCTGCTTTTTTTATTTGCTGCTGTCTGTCATATAACAGATCAGTAAGGTTTTCTTTTTATAACTATCATTAATCTTTCACAAAGATTCAAAAAATATCCATTCTATGACTATATTTTGTTAGCTTTCTTACTATAGCCTTGTTTAAATTTTCTAAGTGTATCAAGAAAGTGAACCACTCAGATTTTATCAACTTCTGGGAAAAAAAATAAATCAACTTTTCCTAATAAAACAAATTTTTGAGGTTCCATTTAGAAGGAAAACCTTTTTTGACAATAGGTTGGATTGATTCTGAAACCAATCATTTTAGAGCATAAGGTTTTTATTGATAGATATAAAGAGCAATGATAATGTAGACCACAGTGTCCAGCTCATTATTGTTCTTTTATACCATGCACATTTTTTTGTGTATGATGGGACTTTTTTGGTGTAGTGTCTTTTATACTCAGAGGAAAATTAAGGTATCATAGATTATCCTGAGTTGAAAGGGATCCACATGGACCGTCAAAGTCCAATTCCTGGCCCTGCACAGGACACCCCAGGAATCCCACCATGTGCTTGATGGCATTTTCCAAACACTTCTTGAGCTCTGTCAGGTTTGGTGCTGTGACCATTTCCTTGGGGAGACCATTCCTGTGCCCAGTCGTCCTCTGGGTGAAGAACCATTTACTAATATCCAGCCCAAACCTCTCACAACACAGCTTCAGGCCATTCCCTGGTCACCAGAAGGACAAGATCAGTTCTGCCTCTCCCCTTCCGCTTCTGAAGATGTCGAAGACCAACAATTTCCTCCCCTCATTCTCTTCTTCTCCAGGCTGAGCAGACCAAGCGACCTCAGCCACTCCTTACAGTTTCTTCAATTTTTCCCCCAAGTGCCTTCACCGTCTTTTTAGCCCTCTTTTGTTGGTGTCCTGAGGAAAAAAGGGATGAAGAGTGCCCTGCCAGGGAGCAGGCCATTTCCTTGGACCACTTCATCTCTCATGTGCTGGAGAATGTCACCACACACCGTGACTGCCAGGGAACCAGTTTTCTCCCTGTCCAGTTCCCCCAGCGTTTTCATTGAAAATTGATCATTAAATTTTCTCTACCTTGCTGTAAGAGTAATAACAAGAGCTAGGAAGATGCCTTGAGGTCCTAGTGAGCTCCACTGGGATGGAGGCAGGGAACACAGGGAGGTGGAAGAACTTCCTCAGGCTCTTGGCTGAAGTGAGTGAGCCACCAAGCCTGACTCACTGCATCGCCAGGATCACTGATGCTGCTGCTAATGAAAAGCAGATTTGCTGGTGCTCTCATGAATAGCGCTGCATCACTTTCTGGGTACTACTGGCTGTGTGACCTACCAGGGAATTTATGAGAGGTCTGCATAATATTTCATTATAGATCTACATACTTTTTCTTTTTTGGTATTGTTTGTTTGTTCTTTTGTTGAGGGGTTCTCTGTGTGTGTGTAGGATGCATTGCTGTGCATATCACTATATTTTTATAATCTCCTTCCCAATCTGTCCTTTTTTCATGTATTTTTTTTCTTGCATGTCATCGCTGGCAATAATTGTGTTTTTCTTTGTCAAGTCTTAATTTTATCTGAAGTGATAAAAGTGGAAACAAAGCCTCAATTGGATAAGAATACCAGGGCACACAGCATCAAAACTAGTACTGTGTTATTTTTCAGTAGCAGATGAATTTTCTCTCTAAAACTGACCTTGCAATTTATCCACTGGGGAGCAAGATAACACAACTACACCCTTTGAGATTATAATTATTGCTGTAGTAATGTTGGACAGATATTTATCTGATTCTTTTCTGAGAAGGAATTGATATTTTAATATAGTATTCCCAGGCTACATTTCTGTTAACAATGTTAACAAATGTCAGCAACAGTCATATTGAGCCACAGAGGTTTGCTTAAGAAGCCTCAGCCACATAAATTTGGTAACTGAATCCTTGTGCAGTTCAGCTACAGAGCAGTGATACCCCAATGCCTGAACGTTTCTTTGAGATCACATTAGTTTCCTCTTGGGATAGCTGGAAAAGGTCAAGATGCATAAAGTAAAAGAGGGAATAACAAGGAAACTGATGCCATATGTCACCAAGTAACCTTTCTTATTTTTAAGTGACTCCTTCAAGTTAACGTGGTCGGACATGAACCTAAACATGCCCATGGTTTTCTGGTAAGGCTGACAGTGCCTGGGAAGTTTTGTAGCACTACAGGTCCCCTTTTTGTCTGAGAATTCACTCAGCACTAGGTACTGCTTTGTCTGCCACTGGGAAAGCCTGTCAGCCTTTGTGTTTAGCCTAAACTGTGCTCCAGATATATTCTGGGAGAGATGCAGAGGGGAGGAATGCAGGGAAGAATGGTGGTTTGCAGCATAGCTACACAAACAATAAGGA
This sequence comes from Zonotrichia leucophrys gambelii, assembly GCF_028769735.1. Lineage (NCBI taxonomy): Eukaryota > Metazoa > Chordata > Aves > Passeriformes > Passerellidae > Zonotrichia > Zonotrichia leucophrys. Next base: position 106,810,746 of record NC_088169.1, read on the forward strand.
AGATTTGTATTCTGGGGCAGTTCTTTAAGAATGTCTCAACCAATATCTCTCACAAAACCTTAGAAACATGATAACCTAAAGAGAACCCATCAGTTTAGATGATATCAATGCCATAATAAAGCTCTACATACTGTCATTTGGGGGGAGCTGCCTTTTACTTTTCATTTTATAAGATGAAGTCTTATTTATGATTTCTTCTATCATTTACTTCTCCTTTCATTACTGTAAAACAGTTTCTCTCCAGAATTTTTTTTTTTTATATTTTGCACAAAGTACAGGAGTGTAAATCTGAAACATACTTTTAAATAAAAAAGAGCTTGGAGAGATAATTCACAAGGTATTTTTATGGGGTTTATTTTGAATTTCTATTTGAGTTATGTAGATGCATGAAACATTTATGGGAAAAGTAAGAGATTTTGTACAGTCAAGTGCTTCAAGTTAAAGATGTCACCAGTATTAAGCTTTTTTATGCTACTTCATGTTATTCTGCCACCATAATTTTGTATTCAATGGTCCTTTAAATAATCACTTGAGGAAACACTGAAATCAGCTAATGAACTGTGTGCTTTAAAGTGCCAACCGTGTCTTTTTAATAGGTATCTATGTCATATAAGTCAGATTTTTGTACCATACACTGACTCTGACTTTATAAAGCAGAAGGGAATTATGAAATAGTAGTTTTATACTCATATTTCATTGTTTAAAATTAGATGTATTTTAGATGACTGACATTGTGTTTTCATTGTGTATGGTTTTGGCTCTACATGTTTACTTTTTGTGGGCTCTGAGTGGAGAGAAAATGAGAAGAAATGTGTATTCTTTCATGTACAATTTAGAAGGGGAGATGTGCCAAGAAAACAATGAAGGGGAGAAGAATCATGTGTGTAAAACCAAGGAATCCAGGAAAGGAGAAATCTGCTATTGCATGGATTGAGCTCCTAAATGTCATAGACTGACTTGTCATATTTAAATTAAAATAGAAAATTTTACTCTTCTTTCCTTAGATAACTGAAAAGCTGTGAGGAGAAATCTCAGCCTGAATTGATGTAAATTTTGTGCAACTACCCAGAATCAAGAAGTTCTTGGATTCGTTACAAGTAGAATAGCCTAAACATGAGCCAGATTAATACTGTGTGTTGAGCCATGTCTGCAAAATGTGCAGCAAGGCTGAAATGTATTGTTGCCAAACAGCAGTAGTTCAGTCCCCACTATTCTTAAACTATTATTAAGATTAGTTAAATAATATTAATCATGACTAGTACAAACCTTGTGCTTATGAGTAAATGTCTAAGTACAGGAATTGAAACTTCCTTAGTTTAGAGCTCTTTTGTCACTATTATCTTGCTTCTGTGAGAATTGGTATAAAAATAGGCATTATTAGAAGATCAGCTAAAATACCTTCTTTTGCAAAATCCAAAATACATTGTTTGTTTCTTTGTATGTGAGTTTGTTGGTTTTTTTTTTATTTTTAATTAATTCCAAAGTAACAGTCTGCAGAAGTAAAAGCCTGGCCCCAGGGACCCTATGTGACTGTGTTTTCAGCTGTCATTTTTGTGTTTTAGCCCCAATGTAAGACATTCTGACTGTGTGATATTGCTGAATAAGAAAAGTGCCAGTGCTGAGCACTGCCAAGGACTAAACCCCTGTTAATGTGTCTACACACCTTCCCTTAACAAAAGAATTATATATTTTATATTTTTTTCATATTTATTATCTATTAAAAACTATTGTGTGCTACCCAGAAAGAAAGTAGGCCCAAAGAAGAGTGTAAAACACAAAGTAAGGACCATTTGAGATTTCTTTTGCTTTGTAATAATCACTGTATTGTTTACCATTCACCAGATCTTACATTTCCTTTTGACTATTTCACATTTTTCAATCCTGTGTGTAGTTAAAGCTTGAGCACATTTATTCAGCTTTAATTTAGTTCTGCACAACCCCAGGCAAATCCAAGCCCAGACAAACCCTGGGCATGGCAGATGTGTGACAGAGAGAATTCTTTGTTGCCATTTAAGTAGATTTTTACCATGCAGAGCCAGGCATCAATCTTAGGTCCTCGGAATTGTGGTCTGGTGATTCTTTGTCTTCCTCCTTCAGGGTGTTATATTCCTACCCAGATGATTGCAATTGTACTTCTAGAAAATACAAAGGAATTTGAAGTCTTTGATAATCTATACTTACTGAGATCTAATTGCCAATCAGTGTGTCCAGTATATTCCCTCAGATCTGGTTTATTTTTCTTTACAAATGAGTTCATGTTTAGTGCTGCTGACTCCCACTGAGAAGTGATCCATAGGCTCTCATGGTTGACAGGGTCTCAGATCTCAGGAGAGGCTGCTGGCCACAATAGCAGGACTCACTAAAGTGACCTGATATACCCAGGTGGGTGGGTTTTGTTCATCACTTTTAACTGACTCTTCGTCATGATAAAATGTATTTTCAGATTTACTGGCCTGTGGCATCCCCTTTCTGCTAACAGAACAGCTATAGATATTATTTTTCCCCTTTTTCTGTGTCTTATTTGGTACAAACTTCTCCCCCAAAACCACTGTGCTCTGCTCTGCAAATACAATGGATTTGCCTTTATTCTTTTGGTGTTTGGTTTTTTGTTTTTTTTTTTTCTTTTACAAATGACATAACTAATCAGCTTCTGAGGGGAAAAAATCGAGACAGCTAACACATATTCATTACCGGGAGTGTTGTGCAGGCTGCATTTTTTCCTCGCAAGATTGATTAATTAAATATTTATGAAAGAGAAACACCTGGCATACTTCCATAAACAAATAGGTCTCCTGTGGGTTTGCAACAGCTGAGGAGAGTTTTGAGGGACCACAGGGATCTCAGGGTAAAGACTTCCTCACAGCTTGAGTTCTTACACATTGCTGTTTCTCATAAATATGCACCAACACACAAATAATTTCTATTTTGGAGGCAGAAAGTGCAATATCAACAGATGAAATCTAAAAGACAGCCAAAGAGAAAGGTAAAGATTAAGCAGAACAGAAGTACTGGATGTGGTGAAAATGGCTCTTTTTTATTTATCAGAGTAGGGCTGAGGAGGCTCAGACAACTGGGCCCCTTTTTTCAGGTATTTATCTAGGGCTGGTAGTTAAATCCTGAAAGCCTTAGACTGAAGAGATCTGTTGAAATCTAAGGGCAAGGGTTAAGAAATTATGCAAGACACCTAAAAGTGGGAAATTCATTCTGTTCACTATTTCAGCTGCTCTTCCAGATGGATCTGCTTTATAGATACTTCCCAGCCTCTTCATCTTCAGTGGAATGTTTTCACTGGTATGTCACTGCTTTAAAAATAAAAATAGTTGTGCCACTGACTTCAGGTACAATTTAGCTGGCATGATTGCTTTTATCGACCACTTTGCTTTACTGTGGCCAGTTTCCTACAAGTGATTGTTTTAGTTCTTGGGAGTGGAAGCAATGTAGCTGTTAGTGTCAAATTCTTGTGCAATATCTTTTACATGTGCTTACATGCCATGTGCTTGCTGTGTGTTGTATTGTACTTCATCATTCTCCAGCTATGATTTTTTTGGGGGAGGAAACCTTAGAAACTGGCCAGCTGCACTGAAACTTAAGAGTTTAAGGTTCAGCCTGTATAGGAAATGATCAAGCCATTTTAACTGGTTTGTGTTCCTGAAAACAAAGTCTAAAATTACTTATTGTGATGAGAATTTCTGATATTGGGCAAATATTAATTTCACAAACACAGTAAAATATATAGGTTCCCAAAATTTTTAAGTGCAGTTTATAAAAAAAGATATTTTTATATTTTAATATTTTAACTTGGTTTTGTTCTTTGTCATAGCTGGACAAATATTAGAAGAAAACAAAGCCTTTTTCATTTTTAAATTCTGAAACAGAAAAGATTATTTATAAAAAGAAAAAGGTGGTTTTGAAAGTTCAGATTTTTAATAATTAATACAGATGAAGTTTGGGAAATTTTGGGTCTATTTTTATTTGGTTTGGGGGGATAATGCTGCTGTTGTTTGCTTTGCTTTGGTCAGTACATTTTCTACTTGTTAGTATATTGTGTTTGATTGGACTATTTCCAAGCTGTGAATTGTTTTAAGGATTAAGATTGAGAGGATCATAAGCCTGTCAGTTTACTTAGGAAAAGAAAAAGTGAAGGTTTTTTGATGAAGTTGTGCAAACACAACTGGTTTGTAGTGATAAAGTCCAGTGATGTGTATAATAATGTAGAGATAAAGCAGGACTGTGTTTAGTATAAGAATAGGTGGCACTTTGTCTTCTAGATAACCTCCATAAGGTGAAATGGTTTTATTGCTAATCCTATGATATTTGGTCAAAAAGTTAATGAAATGAATATGAGCTTTATCATGAGCTGCAATATATCAGAGCTGAGGTTTTACATGCTTTTACTTGTATTGAGCATACTTTCACCAGGAGTTTTTGGGGAAGGTTTAGTAATACAGAAGGCAAAATCACCTTTTACATACCACCACTTTTTGTGAGAGTAATTTTTTTTTTTTCAGTTAGTTTCACGTATTTTTCCAGAAATAATAAGCATTAATATGCAGCATACAGCAATGTAATAGATTTTAGAAGGGTGATTATAAAGACATACTTAATCTAGAGCAAACTTCTTATGCACCTGCAGTTTTCTTTGTTTTTTCTAGGCATCCATAATAACAGTATAATGCATTCCAGGGTTAATCTGTTCCTTTAACAAATGTGTTAATCCTGCATTCTGTAAAAAATCTAAAACTACTCTTTGAAATTAATGTGCATGCTGGATGTCTGAGGATTGGATAATTCCATCTTTAACCATCAAAAATGCATTGCAGTTGTCTGTTTTGAAGGTCTTAAATGTTCTGACTAGAGAGAATATTAATTCTGAGTGGTAGCAGATAGATCTTGATTTAATGAAATGTCTTTATTTCCTGCTAACAGAAAATGACCACAGGATTGTTTAAAAAGGATGAACCATTGAAATCACCTTGTTAGACATAAATACTTAATAACATTCACTATAATGAGATAAAAAGTGATGGTAGTGAGGTCAAGTGTGAGAGGGAGAGAGTTCAAAGACAGTGTAGACCCTTCAACATAATATAACCTAGTTTTAAAGGGGAGAGAGGAAATGCATTGCTTGATGAGAAGAAAAGCCTTGTGTAAGCTTGATAAATATTAAGGGTTTGTGTGTAATGAGAAATGGAATCTGATGAATGAAATGTCATGGTAAAATCATTTTAATCAATAATGGAATGTGGCATTATTCAGACCATACTAATATGTCATCTTTTTATTCTTTCCTAGTGGTATGCTATCCTTCCTTTTCTTTTTTAATAATTTTAGTGGTTTGGGGGTTTTTTTTGTTAGCTTGAGATTGGTTATGCTAATGTAGCAAAAATATTGAATGTGTAATGTCACAATTCTATACATAAGCCTAGGAAAACAAAGGTAGTATGTGAAATAACAGCATTTTCTAGGAATATTTATGTATTCAAAATTAATTCACTTGCTTCCCTGCTCCCAATGATACTTTTAAATATGAAATTCTGACTGGATTACAGTAGATGTCATATTTGTAGTGGGTGCTTTTTCAGACTCTTGGGTAATGCAATAATAACCCCAGTGTAAGTAACTGTGGGTAAATTATGCACTATTGCATGCCAGTTGCCATTTACTTTGTTTCAGTGTTTGTTTTAGCATAATAAAATGAGATATTTATTTTTTCATTATTGAGATCTTGTGGTACAGCAGTGGCAACGATGACTTTATAATGCCTTGTGATGGTAGTGCTTTGTCAGCCTGATGGACTATTGCATATGAAAATGCTGGAGTTCATTTTGAGCATTAAGCAGAGAATCTGTCACGTTACCTTTGTGATCTCATGGAGAAGATTCACTTTAGCTCAAGGTTTGTTTCTTGCAAGAGCAGCAAGACCTCCTGATTCCTGCTTTTGGTTTGGTCACAAGAGCAATTTAATGTGTGAACCTCCCAGCTCAGATTTTGGAGCATGCAGCAGACTCAAATCTACATTTCACATCCCTTTTTAACTGTTTGTAAGCTTTCTAAGTGATGAGCAAAAGCATCCAACCAGGAAAAACTGTGGAGTGACTTTACCTGTTGGAAAAAATATTGGAAATATGTTCCCTCATATTGGAAACTTGCCATGCCTTTGCAGCATCTTGGATGTTGGTTTTAGAAAAATAGATTGAGAGAAAATCCTTTGAGGGCCTTGAGCTTTTGTCATATAATAATGAGAACATTCATGCTGAAATCAGACTGGGAGAAGTAATGCAGAAAACAACTAAATCAGGACAGGAAAAAAACTTATCCACCTTATCCACCTCTTACTATGTTATTTGTTTGGGTTTTTTTTTTTCAATTTGTCTTCCTATATTTGTTCCATGAATTTCTTACATTTTGAAAAAATAAGACTAAAAATCTTCAACGTGGAATTTCATCAAAGCAACCCAGCTTTTGGGTTGGATCAAGGGCATCTTACACATACTCATCTGTTTTTTGTTAATTTGATTCTTAGCAACTTATTATTTGGTAATGCTTGAATTGATCTTTTTCCTTTATTGTAGCAGCAATATGGCCTGAATATACTCAATATATTAATACCAAGTGCTTATTTTTGTTTGGATCAATTTGATTTAATGTCATTCATACCATTAACATTTTGCAGAAATAATATTGACGAAAGTCATTGATCCCTCGTGCAGAAACCATTGTATCAGTTGTACTGAAGACTTGCAAATGTTTGATGCTGTGTTAGCCACAAAAAGTGTTTGATCTTGTCCACAGGCTCAACACAGCCAAGTAATTATTGATTGAGACAGGAGCAAAACTCAGAGGCAGGAATGAATTTGGAAACACTGAGTTTCAGTGAGCAGGTCCACTGATCCACTCAGGCACAGGCACCTCATTTCTACACCAATTTTGCTGTAGAGGGCACAGAAAGGATGTTAACCAGGCTGTTTTGGTAACTATATTTTTTATCTTTGTACAAATACTTCTCTCTCCCTGGGATTTTGGATCCAGTAGCACAGGAGACACCATTTCCTTCCCTGTGCTCTGCCATTTCCAGCCCAAATTAACTGTTTCAGTGCAAGGAAAGGAGAGATGTGTTTGTTTTTGGAGCTGCCCAGCCTGAGGAGTCTGGAGAAAGGGAGCATCCCTTCCCCTGGCTGCCTCCCTGTGTGTCACCCAGGCTGGCATTGGGACAATTGCATTTGCAAATATACTTTTTTTAATGATTTCTGAGTAAAAATATAAATTACATAAACACAAACCCTAAAGAAAAATCCCACTTTCAAAGGCATACAATGCTGTGTAAAGCCTCAGAGGGATAACAATGATGTTATGTGGCTAACATGGGAATTGCACTGTCCATGCTGTAGTAAACTGAAATGTTATCCATTCCTTCAGGGAATGCCCACTAAAAATTTGCCTTGTATTTTCTGACTTTGGACAAAGACTTTAGGATATTTTTAGGATGTTTATAGCTGCATCTCATTAATACTCCTGTTGAGGTAATATAGTGGGGGTTTTGGTGTTTTTTTTAAGGTTACAGATTAAAAACCATGCAGCTGGGAGATTCCTATCACAAAGCAGGTAGAGCAAAAAAGAATAAAAGATTTCTCATGCTATTTTGCAATAGGAATATTTTAAAATAAATTAGCTCTGCTGAGGGTCTCAGTACTCCTGAAACTCAGTTATTGGTGATCCTGAAGTCAAACAGAGCCCATGTTGTCATGATAGAACAATGCTTATAGCTCTATGCTGGTAATAATTTTCTGCTTTCTTGTAGGAAGGCAGGAGAGAAATAAATTAAATAAACTTTTGCTGTTAGGAGGCAAGTAATTTTTTTTTTCATGCTCTTTTATTTCTATTACATGAAAGGTCTTCTGTGATATTCTAGAAGGATAAAAGTCAAACTTTAAAATTATTTTCATAATTTGCTTGGTTTTACTGTTGTAGACGTGGCAGTTCTAGGCAGCACTGCAAATACAGGAATAATTAGAGACAAAGACTTTAAAGTTAGTCTATATGGAGGCTATAAAGTGGTTGAGAAGAGTGGTAGTAAAGTATAAACAGGTTCTAAATAGTTTGTGTAGGCATTGAGGAGTGGGACTTTCTCCTCCTTTTTAAAAACTTTGAAGTCAAATTTCTTAGAGGAGTGCCTGCATTAACTTAAATAAGTACATGTAGTAAAAAGAAGGGAAGAGTGAAGGGAAAGATATATTAAGTATGAGTGTGTATTTCAAAATTTGAGTGTTAGGTTTGGTTCAATTAGAATTTTCTACCCATTACCTACCCAAAACAACACCCTTCTTGGAATTCAGTATGAGTTTAGGTTTGCATCATGTTCACAACACAAATGCAGCTGCTGAAATTTCCAGAACTGTTAATTCAGAAAGTTGCTGCTTTGTTCAAGGTGTGTCAGCCCCTCATCTTTTCTGTTGTAATTAAACATTTGAAGCCTTACAAAAAATCCTTTAAATGGAAGAATGCATGGCAATTGAGCTCTTTTTTCTTTAAGGTAAGTTGGTGTGCCATTGGGACTTGTAAGGGAAATTTTTAGCACATTTAGCACTAAATATCAAAACTACTTTGAGTAATGTGTCCAGAATTCTAATGTGTGTTTAACTGAGTTTCAAGGAGTATGAAATGACACTTACTGTACAAAGGACATTGTGGTTACTATATAAAGAATCAGAAAAATCTCTACAGATTCATTATGTGACTTGCCATCTGCTATCAAAAGACTGCTGACTTCTTAGGAGATCTTACAGAGTGCAATAATTGCTAACCAAGGCTATTAGAAACAATTTTGAGATAAGAACTCTAATCATTAATCCCTGTAGGAGCTATATTACTTTTAAGAAACTGGCCTGCATATTGGAAATTTTTGATGAATTTATCAGGAACACATTTCAGGTTTTGAAGTTGAAAATTAACCTGACCATTCATGACTTTCTTAGCAAACCTTGAACATTGCTGTTATCTAAATTTCAAGCATATATCTAAGTGTGGGGGAATCTACTGTGTGTGGAATCTTGCTGTTAAGAGGGGATGCTGTAAGGAAAATTAGAGCTGAACTCTGTGACCATAAGCTTTTTTGACTTAAAGAATATTTCAAGAGTATCCCCAGTAGTTAACATCCATTCAAGGATGCTAATTTGAATTATTCCTGGGATGAGATTGCTGTTTTCCCTGTTGAAGCCATTTATATATTGCAAGTACCTCTTTGTTGTTGCTTCAGCATTTAAGGAGCAGCATGGAGACAGAAAAGCTTGAAACAATTTTCCTTTTTGAGACAGCTATTGAGATAGAGAAATGGCTTGAGAAGTGAGAATGCTTAAAGTTCAGAGGATTAACTAAAGTTGGATGATATAATTGGGAAAAAGTGAACATTTTTCATGAATAGCAACTTGTGTGTTAAAGTTGTAGGTTTTTTTCTGGCTTAGTTCTTCCAAACACAGAAGTGTTCTATAAGGTGGGGTGATAACAGCAGCTGTTTGTACTCCTGGAAAACCTGCAGCTGGTTTCACAGGATGTGCCAGAGCAGCCCCTCACCTGGCCACTTAATCAAGGTTCTTGGTGACAATATAATAATAAGAGAGCCCATTTCAGTTTCTTTCATTTTCCAGTACATTCATGTTGAGATTAAAATATTGAAGATGGGCCAACAAGTGTCAGTGTCTAAGGTACTAAAAGCAGTGCTAAAGCATGATGGATATCTAGTAACACATTATTGCTCTCTATTATCTGCTCTTGCCTAGATGAGTGATTTGTTCTTGGCTTCCAGATAAATAATGCAGAGCATCCAAAGAGGCCATCTCACAGTTCCCGAATCCAACTTGAAACTGTGATGAACACAGATATTACTAGTTGTTGTTGTTCTTTTTTAAGTAACAAAAAATAGGGCAGTTGTAGAATTTGGTGCCTCTTTTTGATGAAACTGGAGCAGTTTGGGAAATGTAGATTAGTTCCATCAAGTTCCTCACCATGGGTACTAAAGAAAGCAGAGATAATTATGGTATTTTTCAGATTTAATATTATTATAGATTTCAAATGTAAAAATACCTTCTTCTCTCAAAACTTTCTATTTTAAAATATGAACATTAAAAACCGTGCTTTGAACAGAACATAGCATTTTTCTCATATGACTACAAGAATTCAGTTATTTGCTCTGTTCTGTGTTACATTTTTCCTCTTGTATCCCTGCACTTTGTAAGATATTTTCTGATTTATATGCTCAGTTAACATTGGTGATTTGAGAGAAACAAGGTTTACATTTTGTTATTATTTTCTTCTCCAGCTGACAAACTGATGATGTATGCTAATGTCTGACTTCGAGACAGCTTTTTGATTAAGAAGTGGAATTAGCAGATAAATTAGGCTGCTAATTCAAAGACTAGCCAGACTCCTCAGATAAAATCAAGTTGCTCAGTTTCTTTGTCTCGCCTGTCCTTTGATATTTGTTTACAGATGGGCAAGTAAATTACTATGCCACAGTTTAAAGAAAGAATGCAACTCCCCCCAGAATTACCATGGTGTGCACACATGCACTTCCCTCCCCTCTCTCTTCCACCCCCCCAAAAAATTTCAGTGTTTTGGCCAACTGTGTTTCTGCTCAGAATATGTGGGTTTTTTATTTAAAGGTGATTTCAAGGCACAGGAGGGCAACTTTACTTAAAGGGTAGCAACCTACTTCTCCCAAATAATATAAAGAGAAGATTTCTGATGTTAAGCAATTGTAAACATTTTTTCTCCACTTTTGGTGTGTCTCTTTTAGAAAGGCCAAGTATTTAGTGTCACCATTTTGTCTCTCAATGATGCTCAAAATTACAGCTCAGAGGCTGGAAAGGAGTTCCATCTTAGCTAGCACTTGGAGTATATAAATTTAATATAAATTGCTGCTACCAGATTAAGAAGTCAGTGTCTGTTAGTAGTTAAAGACAAGTGATGTTAATGAACAAAATAATCTGTTATATCTAGCACAAAGAATACCTACAATTAATTTCAATCTGAAGAGCTTTTCCAGTGTTTAGTTTTAAAACACTGTCTACAAACTGAATAGGGAGAACTCAGCAGGATGTAGCACAGACAAAAGAATGCTATCTTTCTTTTTCCCTTGTAACATCAGATTTAGTTCTGTTTCTTTTACATATGTAATACAGATATTGTCATAGTAAACTAGGAATGTGATCAATCTGAGTGTTATGGAAGCTTCTTTGCTGTTTTTCTGAACAAAATCCCAAACTACAAAGAATTTGGAGAGAGTTTGTAATGGAGAAGAGGAGAACATGGTCTAGGAGCAGGCTGTATTTCCACATAACTCTGTAAAAATACTGTTGTGTGCCAGTCATGATTAATAGGTGGGATAAGGGGATGTAATGCCATGCAACTCAGAGAATCTTGCAACCATCTTTAGAAAATGTTGCTTCTTAACAAAATTTTGGAAAGTTAATGCTCTTAAAACCTTTCAGTCGTTTTCCATATGAACCATACGTGATCCTTTTGTGTGTCACTTTGAAAAATGAATTCAAAGCTGGATCCACTAATCTTGTGTGAGCTTGCACACATGTGGAGCTCTTGAAATGAAACATCACTTTCTGAATGGGACAGCCACATTTTGAAATCATTTGGAGTTTGGAAGAAAGTCAGAAACTGGCAGTAGTTTTGCAGGAAGTAAATAAAGGATGTAGAAATCATAATATAAAAAAAACTCACCAGCAATTTCTGTTTGGGTAGTTCTTGAATTAAAATGCATGAAGGACACTATGGGTAAAGATCCTTTTTTAAGCTTTCCCAACAGTAAAGTGATACTGGTGTGTGAGCACCACCTCCCTTCTGCCTTACCTGTGTTATTTATTGTATTGCCTATGAATGAATGTCTGCTTCATTGTCAATATGGCTTTTAGACCTGACTTCTGTTTTCAGGAGAAATTGAAAGCTGATTATCTTCCTTTAATCTCAGAAAGCCTTCTTAATGGTGTAATGAGATATAAATCCTGCCTTTTCAGAGCGCATATGTACACAAAATCAGTCCCTGAGGAGAGTTTGCTGTTGGTTTGGTTGGGTTTTTTTTTAGTAAGATTGCAAGTAGAAACACAGAGTAAATGATTTCTACTACCTAATCTTTTGTCACTGTTTCTCCCATTCGATGGAACTTTCAAATACAGAATAATTATTTTCACAAATATTTTACAAATTTCTGTGGTTAAATTCACATTTTCTTAAAAAAAAAGGAAAGTAGCTGGGGCCAAAGAATCAGTTCTCTCTTTCTCTGTGCTGTTCAAGAAGTTTGGTAGATTTAATTTGCATGTTTGCAATCTGTTTCTTGACAAACTTTATGGAAGTGTTTCTTATGTGAAAAATAGACTAAAATAAAACTATCCAGCTTAGTACAGCTCCCAGGACTCAGTGTGAGTTCTGCTTTAAATGGATGGAATGCTGGATTCCCATGGATTCCTTCTTGGGGAAGGGTTGTGGGTGGCTGTGTCCCCAACAGCGCTTAGGTAGAGTCCTCATCCCAAAATTATGTCCATAACAGGGATAATGTTTCCTGTGTTCAGAGGAAATGGATTGTGCAATCTGTCTTTTGGCTGATTTCCTTGCTTATAATATGACTTTCAACATAGTCATGAGAACTCTTGGTTTTGTTATAGCAGAACTTATAAATGGAGTATTTTACACCACAACACAAACTAAGAGAGAATCTGTTCTTCATAAAACTCAGAAAAATATAAGTGACATTACTGAAGGGTTTTGTGGAATCATAGATTTATTATTCATGTCAGAGTGAGCAATTTGATAATGCTGACAACTTCCTGCAATGCAGAGGCTATATCATTTCAAAGAGGAATTTTTTTCTTCAGCCAATAACTTCCTGTGTAGTCCAAGTATATCCACAAGAAGATAACGACTCTGGGGATTTCAGTAGCTGTCATGCCTCTAGGAAATTGTTTATTGTGATTTTAACTGTTTTAGAAACTGAGCTTATCTAATTTTCCAGATTGAAGCCATTGGATCTCTGCTAACTTTGTATTTCATATTAAAAATCTTTGCACTGTTAGAAAGGCTGTTTCCTTGCCATCCACCAGTGATAATGGGGATAGAATGAGTCAGGATTTAGGGATTAAAACTGCTCTCCTGGTGTGCTGCTTGGGAGGCTAAAAAGGACTTCTTGATAAGGAGGAGTGTATACCTTTGGGACACATTTGAGTCCTTTTCCAGGAATTGGGTCATATGCATGTTTTCAGTGGAATGCTCATAAAAATTTTCAAAGGTTTGCTGAGGGAATGCTCCTTGTAAATGGTTGTACGTGGAAAGGACAGATGGGTGATGTAAAACACTTTGTACGTGTGTATTAATGGCTGAAAATTCATTCCCAGTCTCTAATACGTAGGCAGTGCTGAAGTTGATGCCTTAATTTTTAGCTTTCATTTTTTCCAAGTTCTGTACTGCATTAGTATATAACTCTGAACGTCCTATGAAGTGTTAGCAAGTTCTCACAGTCAGACAAAACAATCCTTTTCCAGTCTGAGAACCAAGGACACTGCTGCAGTTTCAAGTCCAAAAAGTGTAAACAACGGCAAATTGAGGAGAGCAATCTGGGAGGTTGGAACTTCATGACCTGAAGTTGTAAGTGGACAATTAACCCTAATATGTTAATTGACCTAAACTTTCAAAAGTGTGAAAACTCCCTTGTGATAAGTCATCCATCTTGGGTAGGGCCACAGCCAGGCTCTTGTGGTGCCCTAGGTGCACCCTTTGAAAGCCTTGTAATAAATACCTCCTTTCTTCCTTTAACTCTGTCCAGCCTCTGTTCTCAGTAGCCTCCTTAGGCACCAAAATAACCTGCCTGAAATTAGAACAAAATTTGTCTGCTTCACCATTGTAACCATTTCATGCTGCATCCACCAGAAAACAGCCATGGTGCAAGAACTGAGACACAATGAGGTTTCTATCTTCTCTGAGGGCAAACCAGAAATTTTCCCCAAATTATGTTGCATTCTTAGTGAAACAGAGAACTTGTGCTGCAGCCATTATTCTAACAACATCCATCTGCAAAGTTGTTTCTCTGTTATAACCATGTCTTGGCGCAGAAGTTTGTGAAAATCACACGCTCAAAATAAGTAATAAGGTTATCAGAAGATGGGAGGAGAGGCTGCTTGGAAGGAAACACTTAGAGGAGCTAATCCGATGCTAATGCATCTGTAAAAATGCTGTTAATTTTAGGACAACACTTAGAGGAAAGCAAAGAAAAGAATTTCAGTAAATGGTATACGATTTGTTTTTTACAATTTTGCTGAAACTTTATTATATTTTCTTAAGAAAAGGCTTCCTTAAATTTAGCACACTGAGCCTTTACCTCCTGTATAAACATTCCCAAATAAGAAAAGGTAGAATGAGTGTAATGTGCAAGCAATAATCATTTCAGCAGGGGACAAAAATGCATGCATCCATGTGCTGTTTTGGAAACTGCCCTGCTCTATTCCATGTTCTTGGCAACATCTGTGATGGCCAATCAACGATTTTTCAGCTGTGGACAAAGTGGATCTTGCAAGGATGGCTGCAGGCAGCCACTCCTCCTCCGCTTCTCTCATGGGTTGGTTTTCAGCACTGAGCTGTTCATATTTCCTCCAGGTTTGGCTTCCTTCCCAGACTGGAGCAGGGAGCTCTTTAAAGGAAAGCCCTGCTGCAGCATTCAGGGGAGTGCATATCCTCAGCAGCCTGGATACAGTGATAAGCATATGTTGTTGGGAGATTTTATGGGTTACATGGAAGCAAGTGCTTTCCCTCATTTTTTATGGCTGAGGAACCAGCGTATCCCTACCTTAGCAGGTAATAGGTTTAGACATTTGCCTTGCCCAGGTTTTCATAGAAGCCTGGATCCTTCCATGTAGGTCTGCCTCAACACACGGAAGTTTAGTCCTGGTCCCAGGAGAGCACAAATAATTTATATCACAGCCAGGAACAGATCCAGGGTCTCTTAATTTCTATTCTGTATTATTAATGTCTTGCAGATATCTGTCATGTCAAACTTTCCAGGAAGCCCAGGAGTTGAGTTTGGTTTTTAATAGCAGCTATTACTCTGATTTCTTAGAATTAGCTTTAATCATTTTAGAAGAGCTGTACAGCAATCTGAAATGTCATCCTAATGCAATATTTTGATATAGCTTTCTCAGGGCATATATGTTAACTCTTAGTTGCAGGCACAAACAAGAACAGCCCAAAAAAAGAAAAAAAGAAAAAACCAAACCAAGTGGGAAGGGTGAGAGAACAATAGAGCATGTTTCTGCTCTTTCTCACAGTACTAATTTCAGCTTTGTTTCTTGGATATTTTCAGTTAATTTCTTTCCTGTTCTGATTTCTAGGAATAAATAATGAGAAGTCTCAGTGCACTATTTAATACTGTATTTGGTTTCTGAGAACAAAGTAAAGTATCTCTCTTAGTCTTCAAATCTCTTCAAATCATGGTTTAATAATGGAGAATTATTAATACAACATAAAAGGTCTGAAGGCTAAAACACATAAATCTTTTTACTGTTTACCCTAACTCCAAATACTTGTATTTTCCTTTGATCTTACTTCTAATTTGAAATACTAATTTTAAAAAAAACATCATTTGAATGAACTCCCTATGCAAGGTGGCAATCCCATTTACAAAATGATATATACTGTATATGCATAACAAAATAGTGAGCCAAAATATAAAATGAAAAAATGAGGTACATTGACTCTTCCATAGAGCAATACTTGTAACATAATGAGCAGTACTTGTAAATTAATAAGCATCTTGAATTCGTACTGAAATGCATTTGGCCCCTGAATACAATTTGAACTAAAACTCACTTATCTACAAGCATGATATGTACTTTCATATAACTTATATCATATTGCAAGAACTTTTATCAGAGTGACAAATGTGTAAGTATGCACAAGTAAGTGAGAGCAAAATGCATTGCAAAATTAATTTCCTTTATGTGGGAGGTATGCTGTTGGGCCAATAAAACCACTTTTTTGAGACATCTAGGTCATTTTTCTAGTGAGGATTGGGAAGACACCTTTTATCTGCTATGAAAACTGATTAATTTCTACTTTTGGCTCTCTTTACACCACAGGCTTCTGCTGAAAATTAGTTCTCACTTGTAATGTTTTCAGCCCCAACTGTGCTTGCCCTTGAAATCAGCCTACTGTCTACAAGTATTTGGGATTGAAATACATACATTTCTTCTTACAATTTAATGAAAGATTTCAGCCCTCTTGGTTTATTGATAGACCATCATGCAGGCTTCACAGCTCTGCTCATTGATAAGAACACCTACTGATAAATTTTATTAACCTCCCACTTTGAATTGTTATTGAATAATTAAAATAGTTAGATTGCAAAAGGTTATAAAATGTGTATTTTAAACTGTTCCCTTAGTTCCTGCTGGTGCAGCTTTCACTGCTGCTTTTGGTGATTATTGATGTGTGGAAAATTGTCCAAGTTTGCTTGGAGGAACCCTTTCTTGAGGCCTGAGCATTCAGCCTTCTGAAAGTAGTTTTATACTAGCTGTTAGTTTTGTTTATAGTCTTTTGAGGATATAATTAATCCAGGATTGAGGCCTTCAGAAAAAAACTAGAAATTGTGCTCTACTCAATCATCATTTCTTTGTATGAATTGTTTCTCAGTTCAGACCAAATATTTTCTCTCCCCTGTGTGGGCATGAAGACAATAACGATGTCAGACCTTTCATAGAAATGAAACTGAGCTGCATGAGACATTCCAGTTGATGGTCTTGGCTTTCCTGGAATGTTTCATAGTTTGTGTGTTTCTCAGACTTGAATTAGTGGTTAGGCTGTATTGCCAAGAATATTTGCTGTTTCACTCCCTGTTCCTGGGAAGAATGAGATTTGAATGCAACTCGGGCAGCTTTTGGGTCTGAAGGGGCTGGGATTTTCTTTACTTGGACAGGTGTTGAATCTGGGCTGCAGTCTGTTCAGACCTTTTGTTGTCAGCTAGAGAAACAGGAGAATTTACTTTTACCTCCTTAAACTGTAGGTGGGTATGAATTCAATGTTGAAATATTAAACTGTCGTTATGATTTGGAGCAACTGTTCTCCAACAGGAGAAATGTGTGTCCTATGAAAAAGAAAGAGAGACAGTTGTTTATTACCTGATCTTTTCTTACTAGATATATAAAAATATTTACCTATTACACATGTCTATTATTTGGCATATTTTATGTAAAATTCTACTCTCAATTGCATTATTCATGAGAGATGTTTGGCCTAATCTCAATGTATTGTTCTTAAAATGTTTTTTTAAAAAATTGATTCCTCTGATGAGGTATTTCTCTGCAAGGTGGGGGAAGCACACTTGAAATGAGTTACTGCTAAAATATCCTGGCATTTGTGATATTAAGCTAGAGGGTAACACATGAAGTTACCTCATGTTGTTTAGAAAACAATGGCTTGAATATTAGGTGCTGCACAATAGCATACAGAGAATTTGGCAGTGAGGTCTGTTATCAAACTTTTCTTTGAAATAATCTTTTTTTCATATTTAAACAGGAGGGGTGTTAAGACTTCAATATTAAAATCTGTAATTTTTAAAAATCCGATTTTTTTAATGGAGTCTGAAGACCCCAAATTGAGATAAATTGATATGTTGGGTAGAAAACCTTGAGAGTACTTTGGTTGAAACATCCTTGATATTCCTTGTGTCTACTTTAGTTTATTTTTCATTTGAAACTAGCTAAGATATTTTAAACAAATCTCACTTCCAGCTTGTTTTCAAAAAGCAAACCAGTCTTCCAAAAATAACATGACAAAAGGCATCTGTGCAAAAAGGGTCCATCTCATCTACATATCTATGGATGCATATACAAGGTGGCTGGATATGCAAAGGGGAAAATCATGTTTTATCAGCTCAACTGAAAATAAAATATTTCTCTTAGGCACTGGTTTGGTTTGCTACCTTCCAACCTAATTTCTTTTTAGTTTAAAATCCATGAAATCAGGGGCTAAGAATGAACATGATAAGACACTTAACTGCAGTAGCAAAACCAGACACCACTGTAATATTTCATGATAACCCAGGAAGAGAATTCACTGTTAACTCAGGACCATACATAATAGAATACAAACACAGATAATGACTCTAACTCCTTTACTTTACAGGGTGGAGATTATAGTAGCAAAGAAAAGGCAGGCTGGACTGATTGTCAGAAAAGCATTCTTTCCAAGTGACCTGGTGACCCATCAATTTAATTTTATTTTGCTTAAATTACATGTATTGAGATTCCAGCCATGAAATTGATTGCATAATGGCACTCCCCCTGAGCCCAGAGGAGTCCTACTGAAGCAGGGATGCTGGAATATGCCCAGGCTTTTGTGGGTTTGGAACCATAAATACAAGTGGAGCTTGCAGCAGTCCCTGCTGCCAAGGAATTTCTGCATCTTGTTCCTACGTCTTGGGTTATTTATTGTTATTTTATTTCTGGGGATTGCAGCTCAGGACTCATGTATCTCAGCCAGAGAGGATCCTGAAGGCACAATGGGCCAGCTCTAGTGAGCCTTTATTGATTTAGTGCTTATTGGGGAGGCAATCTAGTGTCTGCTGTCATCAGGTGGTGAGATAGGAGGGCTGTGTGCTTCTAAGTAATGGGGTGGAACAAACTCGAGCTGTTTCTGAGTCTCCTTTCATCTTCTCATGTGTTATAATGCAGTGGCCCAGTGCAGAGAGGATAAGTACATGGATTAGATTGACTGGGTCCACAGTCATTAGAGAAGTGCATATTCCCCTGGCCATTAGCAGATGGAAGAACAATGGATAATCGGTGTGAGGTATTTAGTGTTGCTCATCCTAAAAATCCTCTTAGCCAGGCCTTAATTTGATCACCTTTGAGGATCAAACGAGTTCTCTTCATGTGAGTGCTGCACTTCCCCATTTGTTAAGAAAGCAGAAAGATTGGAGTTAAGAGATACTGCTGGAGCTGGAAGAGAAAACAGCATTTCATATATGAAATTACACATCTATCTATTTTCACTGGAAAAGAGCGACAGAGCAGGGATTTACCTTTTCTTCTCTGCATACTTATGCTTCATGTGTATGGTTATGAAAACCTATCAAATCTAGATTACTTTTGTGCCACTCTCAGGTGAAGTCTATCTGAATAGATAGAAGTCGTTACTTTCCCCCATTCATTGCATTACATCTTTTCCCACCTTATCTTTAAGAAAGCAAACATTTCTCACAGGTCAGGAAAGGAGACTAGGAGCAGTTTCAGGCATTTCTTCACAGAACAAGGCCACAGAGTCTGATTAACATTACTGATGTCCAGTAAATACAAATATGCTGTGCACTTTTTGAGACTTGCAGATAGAGCTTGACACTTTCCAGCTGTCCAGGAAGATTCTCAGACAAGAGGGCAAGCAGCTTCTTCTCAGTGAGACTGCTGAAACTGGGTGGCTGCAGTGATTAGTAAGATTTACACAGGCCATTAGTTTAAATCTGATTCACATTGTCCTCTTAAAGCCCTTTTTGGCTGTGGTAGATTAAATGAAGTACTAGTTTATGTAGTTGTCTGTTGAAGCCCTTTTTGGCTGTGGTAGATTAAATGAAGCTGTAGTTTATGCAGTTCCTACTGGAAAAACTGCTCATATCACCAAAAAGAAAAAACAAACCCAACAAAACGTTTAATGTTGTTTGCTGAGGAAAATTCAATGGGCCTTTAAACTCAGACCTCAATTTTCCCTGTTATTCCCTCCCTCTGTCAGCCTCCTTGTTGCTGTTTGAGTAATTATTTTGGTATTCTCTCTGTCTTCCAATGCAGTACATTATAAGTCTGTAGTGTTGAAATGCTTTGTGGTAATACAGTGCTTTACCTTTCAGTAAAGCTCAGTAAGAATGTCAGATATAACCTAAAGAAAAAGGGGGGAGAAAAAAGAAAATTGATATTTAAGATTATCAGAAATTTTCACATTCATTTTAAAGGAGAAATTTCTGCAAATGAAGCACAAGCAATTTGAGGGTTTTGTTTGGTGTGGGTTTGGGGTTTTTACTGTTTTCTCATTTTATACCCTATCTGTGTTATATAACATAGGAAATAAGTTGCTCCCACCATCCCAACCAATGAAGACAATTCCCAATATCTGCTTAGAATCAATGTCATACACTTGGTTACCTGTACCCAGCAATTCCAAGGGTGAGCAAAATGATGTGGCGGAGGAAGGAGCTTGCCTATGGAGTACCAGGGAAACTCAGCCCTGGCTTTTTGTGCCCCTTTCTGTGGTTTCCAGGGACAACTTTTAGCCAGGACCATTTTCATTCGCTGTCAGAGGTCTGACTAACAATGACTGTTGGCTGGGACCATCTCCCATTTCCCCTTCCTTTCAACTTATGTATAATTTCCTTTGTCTTCCGTTCATTTCATCTGGTCAATCCTTCTGTGAAGGGTTTCAACAATACAGTTGTTGAGCTGCTCAGTATAGTTTTTTTGGCATCCCTTGAAATAAAAAAAAAATACTCTTCCAACTTGGCACAGTGCAAATTCACAGACCATATGGCATCTTGTTGAAGTAACTAGATTTGTTTTAGTTTGCAAATACTAACTTGAGTATTAAATGCCAGCCTTTTTTTCTAATGCAACAGTACTTTGCTGATGAGGAAAAAATTAAATTCCACCTTCTACATTATAGGATTCCTTTAAGTCCTCAGTAGCCTGGAAATTCAGTAAAAGCATTGTTCCATTTGTCCCATGCTGGGGAGCAGATTGACCTGGCTAGTTTTTCCCTCTTTCCCATCCAAAGAAGTTTCAGTTTTCTGGAAATTTTTATCCTATTTGATTTGTTCGTGGCATCAATTTTAATTTATATTTTAAATTAAATAAGCAAAAAAGGTGAAATTAACTAATCCAGATTTTAGATGAGTTTCTAAGAGATAGTTGAATATCAAACAGTCATAGTAGGTCTTTTCTTACATACGGTTGATTGCCTAATTTTTATGCTATCTCTTTTTTCCTGGGTAGCCTAAGGTATCAGAGGAGGAGTGAACTGTATTTGCCAGACCGTTACACAGTTAATACTACAGTTATTAAGATATTCCTTGTGAAAAATCCATACTTTGGTGCAAAAGTAGCTGTAAATATTTCATCTGCTAATCCATAAAGCGAACTAGTAAATTTTCTTATTATTAGCCTAGATTTTCTTTTGATTTTACTAATTTCTTAAACATGTTCACCATCACCTTAGATAAGAAATCTGAGGAGGCAGTGACTGAAAGCCCAGCTTTGAAAAGCTTATTGTGAATGCTCTGTTGGCATTTGCAGAGATTCATTTAGGGCTTGAATGTTAAAAATCCCAGCTTAAACATAAATGACAATGTAATATTGCTGACTGACCTCCCAACACCACATTAGTTTGAATTCTGAAGCTCAGTTTTAGCAGGCCAGGTGTTAATATGAAAAGAATTCGAATCTTCTCTCTCACATACTCTTTTCAAAATTACTGTAATGAGCTGCTGGTGAGGAGGAATAACTTGTCTTGTCCTCAATTTTTTTTTTGTGTGTGTATCCAAATGATGACAATCTTTTAGGTTCTTCTTCAATGATAAATCTTCAAAAAGAATGTCCTCAGCTTCCCATTATGCATGCAAGCCTGTGAGTCCTGACCATCTTATCCCAAGTTGCCTATTTACAGTCTTGATGAAACACTGATTAGCTCTGATTAGCTAATGGATCTCTGATTAAAATGTCTAATTAGGAAAGTAAGTTATTTTATTCATGCAGTCAAATTAACTTCCTTCCACAGAACCAACATGAGACAGTTGTACATGCTGTGTAAGTACTTGATTCTGAAGGTGCACAGTGTTTCCCAAGCAGTGAGAATTTAGAATATTTAAGTTCATTTCATTAGGTATTGCAAGTTATGCAAGCTTATACCACTTTAATGAAAAAGTATTTGTGCAAATAATGTTTTCTTGAAAACACTGGTTCATATTATAAAGCAATGAATATCTTGTTAGTGCTGTTTTAATCATGAATTTGTGTTGTGTGCTGGTTTACAATAGTTGAAAAGTTAGATCACTGGGTATTAACTGACGTGGTAGCTTTACTTCAAATATTTTATTGCCAAGTAGAAATTTAGCAATATTTTCAAGTTGTTATTCAGTAACTTTTAGAAATTATGATTTTGGAGTAATTTTTGAGTGGTTTGCTAACCTTTAATGATAGAATATGCTGAATTAAAATGCACAGGTTTCCACACTTTTTAACAGTATATAGTAAATTTTAGCTTGGCTATCCAGTAGTAATGGTGGATAAGGTGGATTGATTGTGCTGTCACAGTTGAAACAAATTAATCTAGTGAAAAATTTAATTAATCAATGGGACAACTCTGTCCACAAACTTTTGTGTCCAGAGCTATGTCAGTATTTCATAAACCTTGCCAAGCTCAAACAAACTAGGACCCAGCTAGGGAAATTTTCTTTGTTTGGAGCTCTGGAGTGATACAGGGGGAGTGCAAAAGTTATAAACAATTTCCAATTCCCAGGAATTTGATATACTTTTAAACAAGTTGCAGAAGTTGCATTCCCGTTTCCACAAGGAGAATGGGAAATAATGGTGTCCATGGGAGATGGAAACAAATCAGGTTCTTTTCTTAAGAAGCGCACAGTTAATTGCACTTAAGAAATGGTCTGTACAAATTTAATGAAGGCTTTAAGGATGTGGATTTATGGGGCAAGTGTGGCAGCCAAATTATCTATCCATGGATTTAGGAGTCCCTTAGTACTCATAGAGGTGATAGACCATGATGGCTCTGAGGAACTATTAAATCCATCAGGTCGAAAACAACTTCACATGACAACTTTTACACCCACATTAAAAGCTGCCAGACATTTCTCCAACATCCTGGCTGCCAGAACAGCTGCCTTTTTCTGCTAGTCTAACTGCACCATTCACAAATTGTGCTCCTGAACAATTTCTGACATGCTTTTCATTGTCTGACTTTGGTGTCAGTAAAAATACTATCTGATATGATCACGAGGGAATTTATCAGTTCTCCACTGAGAATTTTGATTTGCCATCGTGAAAGAGAAAAGGAAATGGAGGAGGAAAAAGTATAGGGCCATTAGGAGTCAAGTTCCTTGAAAGGAAGAGTCTAAGAAAATATAAACCTGATAGCCATGGCACAATAAATTTCCAATGTCTGGAATTTCTTCTGGAAATGAGGAGAGAGAAATGAAAATTCCTGTTACAACACCATCCTTGCTTTTTTTCTATTATGAGCCTACTATATATCACCCCTTAGAGACCCATCTACTCCTACTTCATCTGTCTTTCTGGTAACCCTTGTGCAGAGTAATGTCACAGAAAGAAATAAAGGGGCAAAGTGGAACACCACTGATAGCACTGCCCAGGGGTAATTTAGTGGGCCATGACAATATTCTTAAAAGAAATATATGGATGCCTATTGTGGCCAGGGTATAGAGAGAAACAAATCACTTCTGCATGAGCTGTTGGTGTGGGAAGCTTCCAATTCCCCCTCATTACATATGTTATTAGAAAGCTGAGGCAGGCTCATAATCACGTTGAGCCTTGTTTGGGATGTTAGTCAAATCATTTAACCTTGTCACCTCCCTTTAACCTCCTATCTCAACCCAAGAGTGCTGACAAGATCAAGGAACATAAAACACTTCATATCCTCTTGATGGTGGAATGTGATACTGCAGCAGGAGAATAGCTTTGGATTTAGCTCTGTTCTTTTGTTTCAACTGGCTACAATATAATTTGCAACTCGATGGAGGAGTTAGAAAAGCCCATAATGAATTAAAACTTTTGTAAGCTTTTGAGGTAAGAGAAGATGTGTAGTTACATATGGAAATATCTGCTAGTGAAAGAATGGCAAATATCAACAAAGTATTGAAAAAAAGAAATACAACAAAACCAACAAAACACAAATAAAAACCAAACCAAACAAAACCAAAACAAGAAAAACAAACAACCCAAAACAAGCGTGATAAATTGCTAAACTACTTCTGTGAAGCAGGAGAGGCTCGAGAAGCAGGAGAATATCTAGTAAAATACCAGGTTCTAAAAAAAGAAAATACCAGATTGAGGAAGTGAGAGAGAATACTTAAATACTTAAATTATGTGATTTTAGAAGATACAGCTTGACAGGCACAAGCTTTCACTGGACTGGATGTACCAAGTGTGAGAGAAAGTCTTTATTGGCACTGTTGAGTATCCATAAGACTCTTCCAAATCATACTGTGAAAAGAGGCTGGAAATAGAGTCAGGGATGACTTGTTCCTAGGAGACTCATTTTGGTGCTGTAAATCCAGCAGCCACTCTTGTGTCAGGAAAAAAACACTGAATTTGCATTGCCTTTGTCCAGCAGTTGGAAGTGCAGGCTCAACCAATGCCTGTGGAGGATACTCATTACAAACTAACTTTGGTGGTTTTATCACATAGTTTGTTATAAGAGATTGGATTTCATCTTTGTTTCACAAGCTGATCCTGGCTGCTTCCACAAAAGCTGCTTTGTAAGCAGCAGCTCTGGCTGGGCTGAGTTGATGCAAGTTGTAAAGAGTCTCAGAATGGTTTGGGTCAAAGGAAATTTAGAGATCCTCCTGTTCCACCCCCCTGCCATGGGCAGGAACACCTTCCCCTATCCCAGGTTGTTCAGAGCTCATCCAACCTGGCCTTGGACCCTCCCAGGGATGGAGCAGCCACAGCCTCTTTGGGCAACCTGTGCCAGGGCCTCACCACCCTTCTGGTAAACAGTTTCTTTCTAATACCTAACAGAAAAACCTATTCTCTCACTTTGAAATAGTTCCCCCTTAGTACAATTCTCACTAACATTAGGAGTAAAAATTTTTGTTAAAGACTATTTTTTGGAAGACAACTTGAGAATTTGGGGTTTGTTTTGTTGGTTAGGGGTTTTTTGTTTGTTTTGTTGCTTCTTTTAATTACATTGTTCTGCTTCTAGGATTCATCTCCTAGACAGTGTTTTCAGGTGTTGAATATGCACAATTGAAAATAACATCAAAATTTTTAAAGAAAAATATATTTTGAAGTTAGGTCTCTAAGAAATGATTGGAGCTACAGTTTAGCTGATTGCTGCCTTCTTTCTCCCACAGAAGTTTGGTTCTTTTCAGAAACTCAATGTATCACAACAGCATTAGAGGGAAAAAAAAAAAACAACCAAAACCATATGTAAGCAGGATTTATTAAATTTTCAATGTTACCACTTCCAGGTTCTGGTCTAACACTAGAAAAATATGGTTTTTCTTTACAATTTTACTGTTTTCTCTATATGGAAATGTATATTCTTAAATAATACATCTTATAATGAACCTTTTCTGCAGCATGGCCAGGGCTGCATTTGCTCAGCTGTAGCTGCTGCTGCAACATAGCTGGAACAGCTTTTAGCAGTGTGGTGTCTCAGAGGGCAGAGGAATAAAGATCAATTGAGTATTACTCTTTGATTTTGATAAATATTCAATTAAAACAAGGACTATGAACAGCAACAGCTCTACCAATATAAGCTCTTTTTTGTTGTTGTTTTGTTTTCATCTTGTCCTTCTTTGTATCCAACATTATATTTTGTCCTTTGTAGTCAGAATTACCTACCATTCCTCTTGCAGAAGAATTTTACTATCTGTTAAGAAAAACAAAAGAAAAAAACTGGTGCTCAATGGGTTGATTATAAGTCCTCCAGGAAAACATATTTATTAGATACTCATGTTGCAGAATTGTGTCTGGGAAATATCTGCAAGGGGTTCTTTAAGTGCATTGCATTGAAAGCCAAAAAACCAATCTGCATCAACTTTTTCCATTTTGCATTAGAGGTGCAAAGAAATTCAATATTTAAAGCTAAATACCACCGCAGACTTCATATATCTCTTTGTAATCATTTAACCACAAAAGTAATGACCCATAAGGAAAAAATCTATCATGATATTTACCATTTCAGCTGGGTACAATTAAATTATATAAGTTAATGAGTTCTCTTAGTGACTGAGACTACAAAAATAATTCCTTTTTTTTCTTTTGCTTTTTAAAACAAGGACTATGATTACTTCCCCCCGCCTTCATTTGATGGTTCTTTGTAAAATCACTGCCCTGAAAATGTCAGCTTTGATTTAAAAGGAATGCAGATGTTAGTTCTCCTTTCCTCAGTGGAAGTACAGATCTGTACAGGTTTTTTTTAATCAATTTGGAATCAAGGTACAGTTCTCTGTTCTCCTCTAGTGATGCTTAGTTTTGGCAATTTCTCCTTGAAATCTTCTGGAACAGCTAGATGATTTCTAGCCCACCTTAGAGTGGAAAAAATGTGGAATGTTTTCTTAAAATACATTAAACTATTTTTAATTCAGTGTATTTCTCATAGGTTGGGAGCAATAGAGAGGCACTAAGGAGCTAGGAGCTTTTTAAAATCAATTGAGAATATTACACAAGCCCTGGTGTTTTGCTCTGTTTTCAGTGATTCTGATCCCTTTTGGTTTTCCTTTCTGCCTGCCCCAAGCCTTTCTTTTTGCCTTTGGAGAATTTCCTAGTAAGAACCATTATCTGAGCCTAAAGTCTAGGGTTGGTCTGGCTGCCTACTTTACAAACCAAGAGACAGAATGGACTTGGAGCTGTGCTGCCAGCAGACAATTGTCTTTGGTGGTGGAATTCCATATTCCATTATATTCCACCAAAGAAGTGATAAGAAAAATGTTTGGGAATAGTACCCCATATTTCAATGAAAATCTGCCTCAAACTGAAGGAAAAGCATCCTGGTACTCACTAGACATTTAGGTAAATAACCAAATCCAAGGATTTTATGAGGATAGGGGGGATTCTTTAGTAAAATCTCATCAATCTACAGTTGCCTGTGTTATGGCACAGGAAAGGAGGGATTTTGTGATTTGTAGGAGCTTTGCCATGCCTGTTCCATGGGACATCAGCAGCCTGCAGGAACTCAGGGTCTGTCCTTTGCAATCTTACACATTTTGGCAAAGTGAAAGGTGGGCTCCAATGGCATGCAGTGTTTGCAAATATGGACTGAGGATGCCGCAGCTTCTCTGTGTGTGATTTGTGTGAGTATGGAAGTTCAAAAGCCTTCTGGGCAGATACAGAACTGTCAAAGGGGGAAAGAGGATAGTGGTTTTTTTGGGTTTTTTTTGGTGGTTTTTTGTGTGTGTTTGTTTGTTTGTTTTG
Organism: Zonotrichia leucophrys gambelii; assembly: GCF_028769735.1. Lineage (NCBI taxonomy): Eukaryota > Metazoa > Chordata > Aves > Passeriformes > Passerellidae > Zonotrichia > Zonotrichia leucophrys. The sequence continues at coordinate 106,837,940 of NC_088169.1, forward strand.
GGGTTTTTTTGTACAAGTTGTTTGGTTTTTTTTAACATCCTCACAAAGTGAGATGGATGAGTCCAGAATACTGTAAGGCCTTAAAGGCTGAGGGGCACTTTATAATATCAGAAAGCAGCAGAAATGCATCTGGACTCCATTATTAATTTTATCAGGTTTGTTCAGCTACATTTAAACAACAGTAGAAAAAGAGACATGAGTACTCTGGCTTGACAGTATATTCAGGGGAAGGCAACCTGAAGTGCCTGGAGACTTTCTTATATTGTGCTTATTCCCTGGATAGTTCCTAAACAGTGTTTTCTTCCCATAATTTTTCTCTCACAGGACTCTTACTGAATTAAAAGCTTGTTGGGGAGAACTGTGCATGAGAAATTTGCCTTGTGGTCTGCTTGTTAATAGAAATGTTTTGGTAAAATACTGTAAATTATTAGCTTCAGATTTGATGTTGGAGATAATCAAACCATTTATAGAGGTTAATTCTGCATTCATTGTGAAGAAAGGAAGGAAATAATAACAATGTGTGGTATTAATGGTTAGCTTTCCAAACTGGAAGACAGTGATATCTGAGGCTTTAAACTTGGCTGCACAACTGACAGAGCAAAATAAATCCATCTATCTTACAGTGCGGAATGGTAGAGGATGGGTAACTGGTTTTGATGGAAATCCACAGGTTGCAGCCTTGTAACAGAAATAATGTTGGGCTTGTGAGTTTGTAGATGCATCTGACTTTCCTATTCCTCCATCCTTCAAGCATAAAAACTTGTTATAAGGCGAACTTGAGAACTTGAGGGCTTTGTTTAGCTTCAGGATTAACTTCAAGCTGAATTTTGCCCTTTTAATTTATTTGAGGCCAATTTTTTAGCTTTATTTAATTCCTTTATTTCTTTCCTGAGAACCACACAATTACTTTTTCTTCCACTCACTTTGGACCTTCTCCAAAACTTATTAAAATTGATGGGGTCTTTTTTATGTCTGCTATTAAAGAGAACTGAAAGAAAGCATAAAACTGTCACAACATTATATCAGCTTTACATATTTATGAAAGGATAGTAAACTTATTATGCATGATAGCTGTATTCAGTGGAGATCTGTGTTGTAAATGAGTTTAACTACAGTTTCTTATCACTGAACAGTTACTACTGATCTTTAATCTGTCTTTAGGATAGACAAATTATGCTCAGTATTATTATTCTTGCTCTCCATCTTGAACTCTTTGTATGCAATATTATCCCTTCTGGAATGATTTACTTAGATTTTATATGATTGTGATTCTTGAATAGCATTGTAGAGGTTAAACAAAACTAGAAGTTAGACTTCCGGCAGTAACAGTTGTGTGATATCTGCTTTAACCTGGTGGTTATTTTAATAATGAAATCTTCCTGAGCAAAACATGCAATATTTCATAATATTTAATGTTTTAAAATGTACAACACGTTTCAAAACAATAGAAACAGGAACATATAATAAGAGAGTGTGAAACATTAAGCCTGTTCTGACTATGGTACACTAAGTGTGCTAATGTCCGAAGTAAGGAGTACAAAGATAATAGATTAAACTTTCTCCATGGGCACAGATATATTTTTCCAGTTTATGCAAAGTAGGAGAGGACTTGTAGATGATCAGCAGGAGGTAGACAAACTCCCTTGGGCAATCAGTGTCATCTCTGGGGGAACCTAAGAGCTTCTGCTTCAGCCTCCTTCCCTTTGCTTCTGCCTCACATCTGTAACCCATCTTATTCCAATTACCCCAACAGCCAAAATACTGCCCTTGACCCTGTTTGGTTTGACCTGAAGTCAAGTGGGGTTACATATCTGTGGTTTTGCCTATCGGGGTTCATGCTACTTCTTTGAGCACTTTGGGAATAAGCACGTTTGCAACACGTTAATTTCACCTGGGGACTTGAGCCAACTGCAGACATCGAGTTGAGAACCTTCCTCTGGAGAAATTCCTGAGGCTCAAAAGCTCTCAGGGAACACTTGTTCTAAAATGAGAAGATGCTCCCTTTTCCCATGGCAAGGACTTTTGGTTGGAGTCTCTATTTGAAATGGAAATATCCTGAGTTGGTAATGGATTTTCATTTTAATGTGGCTATTTATGTACACCTATTCATTCTTCTGTGACCACACTGACTGTCCACAGCACAATATCTCAGTATAATTTTAGTAGTAAAACACCAGGCATCAAACATCTTGTTTCTTACTTCAAGAAAGTTTTGTGCTAAAAATTTTCAGTTCTAATAACAATTGGGCAGGAGAAACAGAAAAACAGATTATATTCCCCCTTCCCCCATTTCCTAATCTTCCACCCTATTAATTAAATGAGTATGTAATTAATGTTTCCAAGGAATAGCAACATTTGTGTCCAAAAAACAACCCATATACAGTGTGACTTATTGCCACATGGTAAATTTATATTTTTGTTTTAAAAATCCTATAATTTCATCTTTTTGTGGGCATGGGCACAGATGTGTCTTTGCTCATCAGTATTTGAATGCTTTGCATACATACAGGTCACTATGTATCATTCTCCCCTATCTAAGGCCTTGGTTTAAAACAGTCTTAATCAAATCTTCTGCAATCAATTTTATAATTTAATTTTTCAATTAATACAGAGCCTCTTTTGCTGGTCCATATTCTTCTTGTTTTGACAGTGGTAATTACAAGATTTGTCTGCATATTTACAATTTCCCTTGGTTAGAAATCTTTTAAGGGATTTAAATTATTGTTCAGGAATTTGCTAACCTTAGCCTAAGGTCAGGAGGAAAATTCACTTACATTCTTCCACACATGGTGCTGCTCACTGTGTGACTTGCAAAGATCTGGTCTTGGCTGACACCATCTCACTGCATCTAAAATTAATTTCAACTCAATCAATCCTCCAGTTCCTCATACTTATCTGTATCTAATCCATTCTCCTCTTTTCATGCGGGCACACGCATGTGGAGTTTCTGTGAGCATGAGGCAGGGAAACAGATGGCTTTAACAGCAAGATTTTCCACTGACTTCTAGTTAATACAATATTTTCTCAGGAAAATAATCTCTCACATGATTTATTAGGTATTTCTTGAACAGGAAGCCTAGTAAGTATCCAAGTCATCTTCATTTCTCCCCCAAATATGTATTATGCCATCCAAACATAACACTTGGTAATTTTCTGAGGAAATTACCTTTCTTGTAGTTCTTGCCTTAATAAGCAATTCTTTTTACTTTTCAAGGCATAGTTGGGAGTTAACCATAGGCAGGAATTGGTTTGAATATACATAAATTGCATGGAACAGGGGTTTGGCCTAACCAGCAAGACTTTGCCTAGAGCAAGCAGTTTCAGAGGGTCGGGGTTCACTGGGGATGACCCCTGTCCAATGCCAGTTTTCTTTGTTGCACACACACTTGTGAGGAAGTGAAGGAATGAATACCTGAGCACAAATGGTTTATAATGGTGCTTATATTGAGAAGCATACACACTGCTAACTGCTGCTAATGGCTTCATAAAGCTGCAATTCCAGCCTGTGCTTCCACTGATTTAAAACAAACTAATCCCAGCATTCTCGTCTTTGCTTTCACGGCTGGTGGAAGACACCAAAGCCATTAAAACCCAGTCTTTACACATTAAAATAGAAGGATAAACCCTATGGAAACTCCTCTCCCAGAGGGACAAAGAGGTTTGGCACGTTCAGTTGATGGAAGCAGGTCTAGAGGTGAGCACAAGTGTTACTCTGAAGAATCACTCCTTCCAGCATGTTTCCATGGTCTCCCAAAGGAAAGGCAATCAAATGTTTAACAGGAGTTAATCCCTTCCCCAATTACCATTGCGAGCTGAAGCTGCAGCGACAGCCAGGAACAGCAGAGAGGTTTCCTTCCTGCAGTCCATGGAGAAAGGGGCTTGACATGCACTACACGGAAACCTCAGTAGCTCTGAAACTTCCATTAGCACTCAGAATTGCTGCTGCCAGTGATGCAAAAATGCCTTTCCCCTTGCCAACAGTAGCAGGAAGAAAACCCAGTGTTTTCTTGTGTGTGTGTGTGTGAGACAGAGCATTTTGCTGGTAAAGTTTAATAGAAAAAAAATATTTAAAGGACAAAGTTCTCCCAGGGTAACTCACTCTGTATAGTCCAAGTCACGCTGGTGATATCGCTGCTGAGAATAAGATGCACATGAGAGTTAAATGTTGGGTTGATTTTGTTCAACTGAAAGGGCAATGCAGTGGAATTCTTGCAGAGACCTGTGATCTCTAGCATTTGTTTTGTGTTTTTTTCGTATCTCATGCGAATTGAAATAAGAACCTAGAATAAGCACTGTTTAATTTTAATGACTTAGTTAAACAAATGCATTTTATCATTTCATCAGGCTTATGGAATATTTTTTTCCTCCATTATTGAGCTGTACAACACAAATATTGGTTTTGCAGATAAGGAATTCAATTAGCATTTCAAAGGTGTCAGACTCCCTCCCTCTTCTAGCTTATTTGGGATGATTGGGAGCTTCAATGAAATTAGGCAGCCTTACAAAATTAAAGGACATACATAAGGAAAGAGAAGCTAATGTTTTATTTTGATATAATACAAAAATAATTCCAGAAGCTTTTGAAAATCTGGGGAAGAGAGTAGCCATAAATATCAGGAGTAGTACCTTCCCTAAGGCAGGTAAACAAATGCATTGATATCTAGAATTTTCAGATTTTAGGAAAACTTTTGAACTCAGAAAAGTATCTGTATGTGCTTTGACTTCTCTGCTACTACTTAGAATTAGAATTTTATTTGCACTGAGTTTATTAGGAGAGCTAAATATGCCCTGAACAAAGGAGCAGAGTGGTCCAGCTGTGTATCCCAGCCTAAGAACCTTCCTGGCCTTTTGCTACCTTGCTGATGGAGGAGTGCCCAGAGTGCGGGCTGGGCAAGAGGCCAGTAACGCAGGGTGCTGCTGGAGTTATCTGTTCTGGGAGAGAGCTGCAGGTGCAGTGCCATCTCCCCTGGCACCTGCTCACAGGGGATGCACAACTGCAGCCCTCGGCCCTGCAGCGCCCAGCTGGGAGTCGGAGCCGCACCAAGCCCAGAGAGATTCCCCTTCCTCCTTCTAGCAAGGCTTAGGCTAGAAGCTGCCAGCACTGGGGCATCCATGTGGTGCAGTGGATCAAGCTTCCAGTTTTATCTGTATTGCCAGAAAAAGAGACAGGATCCAAAAGTGCCTTGGGCAAAGCTGCGCGCTGAGGAGTGAATCCGTTCTAGCGGAAAAGACAAATTCAGCTTTTCTTGACAAAGATGTTCTGTTCGTTTGTTTTACGGCTGTTTTTTATTAAAAGGAAGTTAAAAAAGGGAAGAAGTGGGTTCTGTTCCTGCTAAAATTTCTAAAAAGGTGAATATAAATGAAATGAGCAATACTACTCAGAGTGGCACATAGTGCTATAAGAGGCAGTAAGTGCAAACTCAAGCACTTGTCACAGGTTGTGCCTATCCAGGTGGAGATTAGAAATCATGGAGCACAGGCTCCCAAGGCTCTTTCACAATTTGTCTCCTCATATTCCAATGCATATTTTGCATGTAGTTAATGGATGTCTGGCTTCACCCCCACCCTGCCCTCATTAATATAAATCAGTATTTTTTACTCACATGGTTCCGATGTTTATGTCTAAGATGTCTTTCAATCACCTCTCAGTATTATCTTAAATGAGAAACTTCTCTTAAGGAAAAAAAAAAACCACCAAAAAACAGCAACAAACAAAATTATAATGTGTAGCGTGAATGAGATTTTGAATGATTTTCAGGGATGGTGACTTTTCTGAAGATTAGTGCAAAATATACAGAATTGCTAGCTGACATAAAGATTTATGTAACCACCACTTATCTTAGCATGTGTGAGGGCTGGCTTCTGCCTTAGTGGTGACCTACCTTCCCAGCCTTGCATTTAGTTAGTAACAGCATGATAACCCTGTTAAAATGCAAAATATTGCAGCCTGTCTTTGATGCTGACTTCAGATTAAATTCAACTTCTGTGTAGGAGGATACAACTCTTACAGACTACAAAGCAAATGTAGCCCTACTGGTTCTTGACTGCTCTATAATAGGAGTTAATGTCCCAAGTTTGCTTCAGAAGTTCTGCCTTGAAGACAGCAGATGTGTTGCTAAAGCCATCTGGCTCTTTTTTGAATATAATTTGTATGCCTATAAATAATCACTATGCATATGGGCTGCATTTCAACCGTGTGTTCCTCAAACTATGTAAGTTAAGATAATTTATTTCTTCTTGTCTTACAAAGAACTTCTGCCATACATTGCTGTCCTCTTGTTAATATTCTTGCTAACTATCAGAGGAAAAAAACCAACTTATGTGTACTAAGAAGCCAGAAAAGTTGATTAGACAAGGAAAACTAAAATACCCCTCTAGGCATAAGCAATCACAGAGCTCTTTTCAGTATTTTCCAGCATTTGAAGTAGCAATTTAGAGTCCCAGAGCTGATTCCAATCTCTAGGCTTGCACGTGTGGCATTAACAAGAACAGTGTTAGAGAAGGGATGCAAACAACCTCAGTCAGAGATAATATTCTTCTGAAATTATTTCTGCTTAGTGTGCAAAAACTTGATGTGTGAACTCTTGTTCACCTTTCCATTCAGGATTCTCTTACTGATCAGCTGCACAGTTATGAGTCATATGCAAAGAAGATTTCCTAAGCTAGCACTAAATTTGGCTTTTCTCTAAAATGAAAAAAATAATCTGACAAACTTACAAAAAAGATATTTAAATCAATCCTCACTTCTTGCATCCTACTGTATGAAGTAGTGTAATTTTGCTGCAGAACTTTCCAGTCTGTGTTCCTTAGCACAAAAAGAATAAATTGAATATCATTTGTTCATATTCAAGATTACCCACTCTGATACCAAAAATAAGGAAATAAAGATGGATGCCATTGCATTCTAAGCAAAAAGAAACTCAGATTTTGCACTTGTTAGCATCAGCAGAGTAAAGAATTCACACAACCTTTTTAGATGACAGTTTGAAAATGCCTGTTATTTATTAGAAAATAGCAAAAGGCCTTGTTACATGATTACTTATGAAGGAGCAAATTATTTATAGTCTGCTTAGCTACATATATACCACACTTAATTGCAGTAAAAGAAATCTAACATTTTTCCAAGTTTTAGGATAAGGGAAGATAGAACTATCACTGCAGACCTGCTTGGGCTCTCTGTGAGGAAAGGACAGGAGTTTGTTGTTACTGTAGATCCCAAGTGTCTACAATTCTGCTGGGGGGCTTCAGCTCAAGATCAATTAATGTGCTTTCTTAGGTTAAGTGTGTGAGCAGCCTTTTGGTTTAAAAAATGCATTTACAAACTCAGAGACAACTTGGATATAAGAATTTTGTGGAAATATAAGTGTGAAAGTATATTTAGATGATTCAGATGTTGAGCTCAGGAACTTCAATAATGTTATTTGGCTTTGCTTAGGTATGGTATAGAAAAATGTCTTGTAGTCCATTCAGATTTAGAAATTCAAGTGCAAACTAATTTTTTAAAAAGATTATTAAGTAAATATACACTAAAAGCTCATACATGTAATGCAAAAGAATGCAATACTCAGCTTATCATTTCACTTTCCTTACACTTATTAGTTTTGATCAATTAACACTGGTTTCCAACCTTCTGAACAAATGCTGACAAAATGACAAAGATTGATTCTAAAGAAGTTAAACACTTTTGTGTGCCTCTGTATATTTTTTTCTCTCTCTGCAAGGTTTTTGGAAAGAAAAAAAATTCTGAAATGCATGGTGGCACTACTTTTGGTAACCACTTAAAGACTGTCCTGGTTATGAGCTTTGGTTTTCCACAGTGATGCTGAACTTGAGGCCTTTTAGGATATTACTGAAACAGAACTCAACTCAGCACTTATTTTTGAGTTCCAGAATTATCTCCTCTATCTGAATACACCACAGACTGCCTTTGCATAAAAGTTGGAGGCCTTGAAGCGTGGTGGTGCATCCACTAAACAACAATTTTCAAATATAAATTGAAAATAGCTGTCTCCTTGATACCAGCTCAATGATCAAAGCTAGACTTCCCATCTCCTTCCACTTTCTTCCCATGACTATGAACTGCCTGACAATGTTTGTTTGATTAGACTTTGTGGTTTTATTTGCTGAACATCTGTAAAACACTTGTGTCTAAAACCCTTTGAAACTTCTTGCCTCCTTCTCAAATTCTCTCATACTTGCCTCAATTTTGTTGTGTTGTTGGTTTCTGTTTGGAGCAAAGAGAAATAAGGATTTTGAAAACCATAAAATGGTGTGTGACCATATTTTTAAGTGCATCTCTCCACCTCCACCACTCAGGGTGCAAGAATGGTGCAATTAGACTGTCAGTGTAGCACACAATTGAATTGTAAAACACCACTAGGACAACAGCTAGAGATGCTGATGGGGAGAATGGCTGAATGTCTCAGGAAGCAAGGATTGGCTCTAAAAAAAGCATATCTCATGTAGCTGCAGAATGCTTTCCTCTAGCTAGGAGGGTTTTTTCCTAGTTTTCTATCTACTGCTGCAATAAAAACACAAATCTGGTGTGTTTGGTGATGGAAATATTCTCCAAGATGTTTATGTCTGAAGCTGACAGGGTTTTCTTTCCTCCTTCATCCACTTCTGCCCTCTCTCTTGCTGCCCATTTGCACACATCCTCTTAGGAGACTGAATTCCCTTGTGTGGAGCTGGGCTAATCTTGATTTTCTCAAATTGCTCAGCATCATAATTGTGAGCATTCATTGCACAGTCCAAAAAAATGTATTTTATATAACACACAGATTACTTGCATCCTATAATAATTAGTCTCTATTAGGCAGTGCTCTAGAGGCTTAAAACATAGCCTCAGATCGGAGAAATTCAGTGTATGAGTGAACAATACTTTTATTGTCATGCATGGCAGTCTGACCATTTGAGTCTTGCTTTGGAGTAAAGGTCCTCAAAGAACACATGTAAAAGCAGCATTTCCATTTGGAAATTACATAACTAAATAATTTCAGTGCACTAGTTATCCAGGAAATATACAACAAATTTAGTAGCACCCTGTCATCCTTGTTAGGACTGTACAACGCAGAAGGGTCTGTGTTGGTGCTGTGTTTGTTGTTCCCTGCAGCGGCTACTGCAAGGTAAGTGGCAGACAGGTATCCCACCCCCCTGGACCTTGCAGGCTGCTGCATCAACCCCCAGGGCTGTGCTTGAGCACGCACTTTTCCTCTCACCCATGAAATGGGGTTCCTGTGACAGGAGAAGCAGAGCTGCTGTTTCAGGGAGTGTAAATTCCCAGTCCCTGCCAGGACTGTGGGTAGAGTGCGGTTTGCCTGCTGATGTTTTCAATCACTGGAATGGCCATGCCATAACCTTCATTCTAGTCTCTACCTGAAAGTGTTCTGTTACATTCCTATTTTTAACACTTTTCCTGCTGGTTTTATTTTGGCCTCTTTTATTCCTGTTGCTTCCTAGTTCAGTGAATGCTTGAAAGGCTGTTTTCCTTATTGAAGGAGGCCACACAAAGCTACAAAGCTCTTCCCATGTGGCACAATCTTATTTTTTTTCAAACTGTAAGGTAGCATCTTTTGCTTGCTTAAGTTACATGACAAAGTTGAGAATCAGAAAGTTAGGGTAAGGAATTAAAATGTGCCTTCATAGTGCACCAAGTTCAGTAACTGATCTTTTTGTCTTCACAATTTCACGAGCTTAGTAACACATTTTAATAATCATAAGAGATCTATAAGCCAGCTTGTGAAGTGACATTAGCACAAAGACCATATGGATGATTGTGAAATATCTTGTTGAATTTTTAGGAGTGTGAATTTGTCTAGAGTCATGTCTCCCTGAATACAAAAATAATTCCTCTTCTGTTCGCTGTGAAGTCTTAGTTTCTAACAACACAAAGCTTTGCAAACTCTGTTTTGTAGATTTTTAATTCTCTCAAGATCAACCTTAATTATCACATACAATTATTTTGGTAAAAGGCCTGAATATCCACAGTAATCTACATGCAGTGCTATTGGTGTAATAAAAGTAATAAAATAATAGGAATATAGGGCTGTGTTACAGAGCAGTTCTCAAAGAGCTGCTTTCGTTGTTGTTACTAAAGCAATTCTATCAGCAATCCACCCATCTACCTTTCAGACTTTCTTTATGAGCACACAAATTTCCACTTTTATGTACATATGCCCTTTTCACTATGTGCCACTTTCAGCTGTTGATGAATTATTGATTTCTCCTGTCACAATTCTTTTGAGTTACAGTACTCATGATGCCGAAAAAGAAACAGGATTCATTATTGTACTTTTTTTTTTAAAATGTGTTCCACTCTCTTTAGATTTTCTTAATTTCCTGCAAGGCTGTATGAAAGGGGCATTGAAATGACCCCAAGGACAGGGCATCAACCTGCACCCAGATGGGATGGTTCTTCATAAATTTCAAATAAATTGAAGAAGACAGCAACAGAGTTTAGGAGTAAATTTTCTCTATCAGAAATCAGTTTTATTCCCATTGAGTTTGGAAAAAGAAGCTATATATTTCTAAGAAGAGAATTATTTTGGTTTTACTTTGGATTTTCTGTTAGCATTTTGAAGGATATAATGTTTTACAAACCAAGTGTGAGATAACTGGGTGTGCTTACCTTTCTTTTGCAGATAGCATACCTTTAATGGCAGCAGAGGGAAGTTAAGAAAGCAAGCCAAGAAATGTAAAAAAGTGAACAGTCTAATAGTTTAATATTGCAGTATTAAATAACAGGTTTGATTAGACTTCCAAGACCAAGGATTTTAGTTTAAGTAACCTTCCTTTTGCTGCCATTGATTTATTCATCCCATGGAGTCCCTGGCTGCTCTTGCCCCAGTGTTCTTGCCCAGGAGCTCCATCCAAGGCCACCAGCACTGGGAGCCCTGCCCCAGGTCAGCTCTGGCACCCTGGGCTTGGCAAGCCAGGAGCAGAGTTCAGAGAAACACATGGGATTGTCACAGCAAGCAGGTGTGAGACGTGTTTGGTCTTTTTCTCTGTGTACTGGAGGCTGGTCTGAGACTTAGAACATGAAATTTAATTGAAACTCTACATTTGTACTATGAGTACTATAGACTGGGAGCTTGGTATCCAAACAGTTGTATAAATATTTATATCTTGCCTCAAATACTCTGCATCACAGAATTCTGTGGTCTATTTTCAGGCTGGGGAGAAACACAGAAATTCTTAACCAGTTTTGTCATTTTAAATGGAGTTGAATGTTGCTGTGAAGTTTTGGTAAAAGGGATTTCTTACTCTAAGTCTATGTTGATTCAGATTGATACTAGGCAACATAAATACACATTTCCTAGCAAGAGTAACATAATGCCAAGGACTGTAGTGTGTGTCAATAAGTGAATTGAATAGTGGATACATTATAAAAAAACAAGGAATGCACATTGATTATTATATGTAAATCAAATACTGAACTTTCAGCCCAGAAGCATTTTCTGAGAAAATTTGAAAGGTTTTGTTTCCATGAGATACTAAATGCCAATTAATATCTGCAAGCAGAATAAAATTTCTCTCTGCAGTACACTCTGAAAACCTCTTGTCAGAGAAGTAAATTGTTTGACAATCAACTGCAGGATGTGCTGGAGACTTTAGTCCAAGTTTATTGTTGTTTATGTATACTGCAAATCAAATGATTCCTGGCATAACAGAGCAAGAAACTTCAGTAAAGATCATAATATATGAGCAGATGACATATGTTTGTGTTAGTAACCATGTAGCCTTTCAAGCTATCTTCAAAACAATTCAATTTTCTGATTGGAGACAATGGAATGAAAGATAGTGGCATACTTCTTTCCCTTTTATTTGAATCAAATTCAAATATATCATTGAGTAGGAAGCATTTTCATTTCTTGTTCATAGATCATTTATATTTCTATAATGCACAGGCTATTTTGGAGTAATATTTAGTGGGTTATATTTTAGGATTCATAGAAAATAGGACAGCAGAGGTAAGGAGGTTGCTAGTCCTTCACTTGACTCAAAACAGTCATGGCTGTTTGTCAGATCCATTCTTTAAAACTTCTCCAGGAAATTTATTCCAGTGCTTACTCTTCTTTCAATTAGAAAGGTTTTCCTACCTTAAATTCACCACGGTTCAGTTTAGCTGTATTGCTTCTTATATTGTCTGCTGTAAATCTTGAAGCAGTATAAACATCCTCTTGAATTTCAAACCTGGTTTTCAAGGAGTTTGTTAACCTCTTCAAGCCTGATGCAAATTTAAAGCCAGTTTTCCTTTCTGTCCTTCTGGACATCTGTGAAATATCAAATTATGTGAGATTGGGGTAAATTCAAAGAAACCCAGATTGATAATGTTTCTTTCTAATTTAAAGTGAAACCTTGACAATCAGTCACTTGAGTGGATATTTAACAGAAATCTGGTCTAGTTCCCATTTTCTGTTGACTTGTTTCGCTGTGCAGCTATTTCACAGTGGTTTCCTCTAGACACAGTTGTGTAAGTTGTTTATGAGATGGGCATGTCAGATACTGCTTTACTGAACTCCAGGCATATGGCATTTACTGCTTTTTCCCCAAGGAAAGAATATTATGGAGTCATAAAAGGAAAAGGGATTGTGTTTGGTGGAATTTATTCTTGACAAATACCTGTTGGCTGTTGCTCACTTTATTTCTTTTCTTAATTTGCAGGTCATCTTTTTACTGGTGCAGGCAATCTCTTTCTCAGCTTATTTCATTAGCTATAAACAATTTTTGTTGTTCTTTCAAAGATGGTTTTATGTCTAGCTATTGGAATGATTTATACAGGATAACAGAATTCTCAGTGTTTTAGAAACACTCAGTATGAAGTTTGGAAATTATGGTTAATGCCAAAGTTGAACCATTTTTTGCTCAATGAACTAAAATTTGTGTATTTGGACTTTTAAATTCCATCCTAGGTATGCTTGGATTCAGGCAGGGAGAGTTTATATTGGTCATCTCCTGGAACCATTTTAGACACAGGCTTTGTTTAATTTAAGTCCACCAGGAATATGTACCTCTTTAGTTATTTATTTTTTTACTTTAGGCAGATCCTTCCAGTGTCCTTGATTCTTGGTTGAGTTGGGCAGGTTCTCTGCCCTACTTTCCACAGCTGCTGAATTATTTCTCTTAGATGATAGTTTCTTGAAATATTACATAAACTTATTAGATTGCAAGACACAGAAATGAATGAATGAAAAACACAAGCCTATTTTTTTGTTAGGGATGGTTTTCCATTTTTTTGTGATTTTTTTTTTCTCCTTTTTTGGTACTAAAATAATTTTTAATAAAAGGATAAAACCTATGATGAGTAAGATTCTTTGAGCCAAGGATCTGTTTGCTAGCAATATAGCTTATTTCCACCAAGATTTCTTATCAAGTCCTAAACTCAGAGAGTGCCTCAGCTCTTTCTCTTTGCTTGGACAACAGGTCTTCTCTTGTCTCTCCTTCATTCCCATGGATTTGAAAGATGTTGTGATACCAGCTAGGGAATGACAGCGTCACGCTGTAGAACATGTAATCTCCAGATTAGGTGTGGGTGTTTTTAATCAGGAGTGCTTCAAGTATTTTATTTGAATAGCATGATTTATTGCAATAGTGTCTTCTATGAAGATTTTTTTTGTAAACACTTAGGTAAAAATTAATAAACATTAGCTATAAGATGTGCATCTGTATCTAAACCAAGAAACTGAACCAAGACAACTGAGGTCTGAGTGTATTCTGGTTTTAATGCATTGGAGCAATCATGGCCCTGTACACTTGAGAAATTCAGCGTGAGCAGTAGGAATGGCACCCCACCTCTTTCATTAATATGTGCAATTGGTGCAGCCATGTCATTCTCTCTGAAAGGTGATCTATCCTTCAGTGTTGTTCTACTGATGTTGTATTTGATAATACTCAAAAAACCTTTTCTACTTTGAGTGATCATTTTTCTCTGGCCAAAGAAATAATTTATTTTTTTATTGGTAAAACTGAGCAACAGGGAAATCCAGCAGCAATTTTCCTCTCTTACAAGCAAAGGACATTATAGCTGTACTCCAGTGCAATTTTGCATTACCAATTTACTTCCTCCCTCACTTTGCCTACAAATGTCAGTCATTTTGTTATAGAAGCTCAAAATCTAGCATGCAAAACCCAGCAGCAGTGAGAGGCCTCTTGGGCTTGAGGCTCAAGCAGAACTTGAAACTGGACATGAGAATGGATATGAGTAAATTTGTGTGTGGAACTTTGTTTTCAGGTAAGACACAAACAAGCACAAGAGCCTTATTTGCTGAACTGTGTAAATGTATCTTAAGCAAGTGCACCAGGGAAGGAATGAAAACAGCTAGCACTGAAAAGCTGAACTCTTTCCTTTTCACTCTTCCTACTTCTTTCTATTCCAAATCCCAGTGCCTTAATGTGTTACAGGGGGAAACACTGGGATTTCCTCCTCCAAAATCATCATAAATGTTGAGCTGGTTGTTCTTTGTCCACTCAGAACAGCTTTTACACCACTCAGTTGATGTCTCTCACTTAGACTGTTCTCTAACTATGAATTTGTGTGTATGGTTATTTGAGGTGTCTTTCTCAAAGAAAACCAACACACAAAGAAAAACTACACAGGGATTCACATTCCTCCTGTTTCTTCATGTAATACTTCACACTCAAGAATATGTACAAAGACCAGTAGGTAGCCTTACAATTATGTCTTTCATTTTTTTTTTAAAGGTTTTATGACTCTTCCAATATTTAAAAGCTAGTTTGCAGTCCACTGTTTATGAAATAACATTTTTCTTACTGGTATATAATATTGGCATTTTATCAGCGTGTAGAATTATTTTTATAATCAAAAAGGCCAAAAAGAGAAACATTTTTTTCTTATTTCTGAAGAAATATTTGCCTAGAAGAATGTTAACGCTGCTGTTAGAAATATGGCTTTTTCTCACAGTTTATTTTTTTTTTATTTTTCTCTGGCCAGAATTATTTATGGAAGTAATGTGGGGAGGTTTTTATGTCCCCATTAGGTTTCTTGCCAATCTGTGGTTGTGTTCACTTGTCCACTATGTCTTCCCACCATTTTATTTGTACCTGTCTCATCTGTGTTGCAGGAGTTTTACTTTGAGAACCAAAATGTTTTATTATACAGTAACTGAGCTTCTTTGTCTAAAAATGTCAAAGAGCCAGGCTCTCTATTGCTGTATATTATCATATTGTCAATCCCCTTGCTCCTCCTTTCTCCTACTATGCAGCTTAAATTCTCAGGCTTTGTTCATTTAGTCACAAGGGAACCTTTTCCTTCCCTTTCTCCCCTTATAATTATTATTTTTCTCTGTGTTCTGGCTCCAGCCTCATTGCAACAGCACACAGCAGTGGTGGCAGCTGTGACAGGTGCTGCTTTGAAGCCTGGGAGGAAAATGCATCTAATGAAAGGGCTTGAACACCCTCTCCAAAGGTGCTTGTGGATCGATCCCAACCATTTCGTACCTTTCCCATCCCTGTGCTGCCCAGTGTGCATCCTGAGCTTAGTTTGACTTAGCTGCACAACTTCCCTCCCTCAAGAGATTCTGGCTCATGCAGAGGTCAAAGCATCCTTTGTGAGAGCAATGCTTCAGACCTGCTGTGCACGGGGTTTGATTTTGTTTTTGACAGACTTCAAATGCAGCATCTCAGGAAGTGCCCTAATATCAGACTTTTCCCAGATAATGGGAAAGGCAACCAGAAGTTTGTTGGGCAAGCTGAATTATAATTTGTGCTTTGTGGTGTTGTTGTGTTTGTTGCTATTTTTCCTTCCACAATGATGACTTATGGAATTTCAGTTTCTTTTGTTGATAGTGTAGAAAACCCATCAAAGGCTTGAACCTGCCATGGTCAGTGACTTGTCTATAATTAAGATTTCTTATTTATTTCTATATAGTTCTCATCAGTGCATAATCAAAGTACATAAAAGGAAGAAAAGCATCCTGGTCCCACAACATTTCAGTGCATTTGTTCACTGGTTTTAGTTTGGAGTTTTTTGCTGGTTCAGTCTGACAGCAGCACAAGCTGCAGCAAGCCTTGGACCTGTTAGCAGCCAGGTTCTGATCCTTTCTGGGCCTTCACAGGTTCAGAGATCTCTTCCCAGCTCAGCTCAGTTATCTGTGCAACCATCTCTCCTTGGGGGCTGGGAATTGCCAAACTGGTAAATGAGACATTGAGGTCGGAGTAAGTATTTCGTGTAAGGTAGCAGGGAAAATGGGCAAGATTAGCCAAAAAGAAAATACACTTCTTAAATTATTTTGCATTTTGGACAGGGTCTAAGCTACTGCTACCATGCCTGAAGTGTAGAGAGATTTATATGTGTTGGTGGGTTTCTGTTTATCCTATGTTGATATTTTTATGCATAAGAAAAATAGAATAGAATAGAATATACTTTTCATTCTCTGGCTGTTTTTCTTAAATAATGCAATATAAAAAATAATCAGACATCTTTTTTTTCTTCAACACTTTATTATCTTTACTATTACTTATTGCAAGAATGCTATGCCTTTGCCCTCCTTTTCTCAGATTATTTATTTTCAGCATGTTTTTGCATTCTAGAGGTTTCTGAAATGCTTTTTACTCAGTATCCCTAGTGCATTCCTGAGATTATTGCAATTATCCTAATTTTCTTCACATGCAGTGTGTGTATGTGTTTGTGTGTAAAAATATTAACAGAAAATATTTTCATGTTCACCTCCGGGGAATTAAGTGTTACCCTGAAAAAAGGGTTATTTTAAGGTGTTTTGGCTTTCATTCCTGGTTTCCTAAAAAAAAAAAAAAAAAAAATTAAAAATTATTCAGCAGCATCCAGAATGCCAGCATGAGCTCCACTGAAAATGCATTTTTGTTAAATACTTGTTGATTTTATCAGGGTTAGTAATTCACATAATTAGTTCCATAGATAAATACTTTCATTTTCTCTCAACTAACTTAAAATTTGTCACAGTTCTGAGAAGTTAGGCAAACTTGCTCCCTTTATACTCATGTATTTATTAAGAAGGTACCCCCAAGTGGCAAATAAGAAATGAGATGCAAAAAGGGAGCGAAATTAAAAGTGCACGTTACAATGTACAAAGCACATAAAGGCATTTCCTGGGGAGAAATGAGGGAATTTGAGAAAGTTTTTTGCCTGAGACTGCTGTGCCAGAATATTTGACACAACCCAAAAAATGAGTTCTTACTGAAATAGATGAAGTTTCATCTTGTAACTTCAGGGAGGAACCTGTGTCAGGTGAAGCAGTGACAGACTGTGCCTCAGTTTCTCAGCTGGGTAAATGCAGTAAATCATTTCCTAGCAGAGTCAAACAGGCACTGGACCTGTGAACATAAGAACAGGGATTTATTTTCCCTGAGCTACATTGCTTTGCTCAGTGAGGTCTTATTCAAGCTGTAAAACCAGGTGAAAATTACTTCTGGGGTGAACTTGGCAAATTCTTCCAATATGATGAGGATTTTTTCAGCCCTTCCAAGAACTTATGAGAAAACTAACTTGTCAAATTTTGATCTACCACTAAGGCACCCAGAAAGATTAGCACCCTGATCCTCAAAAGCTAATGCAAACAGCAAAATAGTTTAGAATATAGTTACTTTTCAGTTAAAATACAATTTTAAAAACTCCTAATGATGTAAATATAGGGTCTGAAATAAATTGGTTTCATGTATTTCAGTTAATTTGTATCAAAACCATTGTATAGTGTTGCAGTGATTGAAGTTGATTTCAGAAGTTCAGAAAAGGATAACAAAGCAACAAATCCTATTCTTTCTAACCTATGAAGCCATTAATAAATATGTATAATAAAAATCCTGAATTAATTTTTATTGAACCAGTTTTCTGAGCAAAGTGGAACTTGTAACTAGCAATTGGATTATTTCTGCATAAATAGAAAAAAAAGTTTTGTCCTTCTTTTGAGATGGATTTTTGTTTCAGGCATAGGGATATAGCCTGATTTCCTCATCCTACATCCCTATGCCTGAAACAGAAATCCATCTCCATCATCCTATTCCCCAGAATACACAGATCTTTTATATATTCTATTCTTTCTGTATTACTTGGCTTTAGCCTGGAAAGCCAGGCCACACCTGTTGGGGAGAAAATATGCTGACTTGAAAAGCTTTAAAGACCTCTAAAATCCATACATCAGGCCTTTAAATTATTTTTATGTTATTCTGTGGTGAGGTGCATGTTTGAGGCCAGCAGAATAAGCATTAAAGTGTATTTCATGCAGTAGTGGATGTCATGGTGGGGATATTCAAAGTGTGTGTCATGATAGTGTAGCCTTGGATAATGAACATTGGAAACACAAGAATATATTTTACAAACTTCTGAATTCTGAAAACCCACAGAAAGGGGTTTTCAGATGCCTCTGCTTCTGTTCTCAAATGATTATCTGTGTCTGTATAAAATGGTTGTGAAATGGGGTAAGGTCAGTAGTAGAGAGGGAGTCCTGGCACCACAGGATGAATGGTTTCCCAGTGGTTACAGGATGAGCATGTTGTTAATCTAGTGTTCATTTAATCTGATTCTTATAACTTTTCTGTTCCTGTACATTAACTACTCACTGCTTTGTGAACCTTAGGAATCAGCTTGCATTTATTGTTTAGACAGAGACTATTATGCCTCTCTAAAGCCATTTTTCTTCCTGCTGATATGAAATCTATGCAGATGGTAAAAAGCAGAATTTTCAGAAAGTTTTCACTCAAAAAAACACTTGGAAAAAAATTAGCAAAATATTTTATATATTTTCTTCTTTGAAGAAAAATATTACTTAGGCCTGAAAAACCACTGGAGTGTTTTACACTGGTAACACCAGTTGGGTCCATGCACTTCAGGATTCCACTTTAAATAGCGTTATACTGTCCAGTATGACCAAGTAAGATAGTGCTATCAGAGCAATCAATTCTATTTCCAGCCTAAAATACTCTTTTCCATTTTCTTTGTAATATACTAAATGCAATTCTATGTATGTAGAATTCTGATCTCATCCTAGATATAAAAATGGAAACATCATTTAGATTACAACAATTCATTGCATTGTTTTCCATTTAGTAATTTTTAGGTTCTTTTGCTCATATGTCATCAAACTTCGGCCACTTAATAAGTGTATTTATTCTCTAGACTTTCTCTGAAGGCTTTTTTTTCATGACCAAAAAGGAAAAAAAGAAAGTGGTGGATTATAATGACCGGATAGAAAATGCTGGCATAGTTTAAATCTGAGTGGCTTCTTTCAAGTGTGTAATGCTTTAAAGTCCCAAAAATATTTCTTGGATTTTTATCTATTAGTCCAAGTATCTCAGTGCTTCAAAACTGCCTCAAAAAAATCCATATTTTCCTGAACTTTTTCCTTGTCAGGAGGTTTTCAGGGTCTCTGAATGACTTTTGTCCGACAGTCTGTAATTGAACCTGCTACAAAGACAATTCTGCTGTTCCTATACATGGTACAAGCATTGTGATTTGAGATGCTCTAACACTGCCTTATTTTTACTTTTTTATGAATACCATAAAAAAGTTATTTTCATGATTCCATTTTAGAATCTCTGCGTTTCTTTGTTATAAGATATAAAAATACATACAAGCAGTGTGTACTTTCCATATGTAGGACACACTTCCTCTCTCCTGTTGCTCCTATTCAGAAAATCACATCGATCCCTTCATCTGTGTTCTCTTGATCTCTGGGACACTGCTTTGTTTTGTTTGGATTTCATGGGAACTGTCAGTAAATTCTTCAGTCAACTAATCAAATTGATTACTCACATTAAATGAAAATGATTGCAGTTGAGAATGAGGTAGATGGCTCTCCTTAGCACACAACTAAATGCATAATACAAAAATGTAAATAAAATTTAAGTTAGGATGTGAAAGTTCTATTCATGGCATAGAGACAATTTGTGCACATGGTATCTAATTCTATATCTATATCTAATTCTTGAGTCACAATCAAATGAACTTGAGAAAGGCTGAGCAACAGCATTATCTTTCTAAAATAGAAAATAACTTTTTTTGCTTTATCCAGACTCAGACTTAGCTTTCAATCCCTAGGAGTACCTTTTCTGTTTCCAGGCAGAGCTGCTCCTTTCCTCCAAATGTTATCTATTTTTACAATGCCTTAAGCTCAGAAATAGACACTGCCATTTTAACACCAAAATAGAATTTTAAAATGTAACTACTGTATGAGGTATGACTGACAAGTCTGGGCCCTGCATAGTTTTAAATTCAGTTCTTTACCTTTTAGGAATGACATCATATATAGTTCTTAAATTATATTAGCAATTTTTTTTTAAACTTAAATGATGGCAATGATACCACTATAATATGAATTTTCACTGTATCTGACTGCTTGTCTTTTAACATTAAAGTCACAGCAGTGAAGTAACTCCAGCTATTGAAAAGCAAAAAATAATGCTTAATGATTCTGATCATACCATGATATGAGGAAGTTGAGACAAAATTTGGAAGTGTTAATAGGCATCTTTGCTATTCAAAAATGCATACATTTAGAAACAGCAGATAAAAATGAGTTGTGGCAAATGCCTATTTCTATTAATCATCTTTTTTTTTTTTAATACAAATTTAGTGCTTTTTACTAGGTGTGAAAAAGCTTAACAATGCCACAGTACAAAATTCATATTCCAAGCTAATTAGCATACTCCTTGTGCCTGTATCTTTGCACAAACAAAAAAGGATATTGCTCATGCTGGTTCGTGGAGAGATTACAGAGGAGAAAAAAAAAGAAAAAAAAAAAAGAGATACTGAGCATTCTTTGCCCAGTGGTGTCCTGCACAGCTCAAAGGTATACAACTCCAGCATCTGATAGAAAGGACTGAGGATGGGTAAGATCAAAACAGCCACATCATCAAAGTGCAGGCAAAGCAGGAGCAGCTAATTGCTGCACTGCAATTAGTGACAGCAGCAGTGACTCCCCCAGCCTCATCTCACTCAGGGGATGCATCCCAGCACTCAGCCTGCCAGAGCTGGGGGCAGGAGGATGTGCAAGAAGCTTGCAGGAGCCTGTGGCTCTGAAGGGATTATTCATGCTTCCTACACCAAGTTTGTTAGCTTGGCACATCCACTGTGGGGTGTAAGTTGTAAATGCAAATCTGCATCCACAGCTGCTGGTTTTGTTTTGAAAGCTCTATACTGGTATTTCCATATGATAGTTGCATTTATTCAGTCATTTATTGCCACAGCCTTTACCTTGTGCAATGTTGTTCTTCGCCACTCAAGAAATTGCATATTTTTAGATATGAATATGGGTATTCACTAATACAATTTCCATTGACTCTAATGGGAGCCTTCTGGAAAAGGCCAGTATTTCCAAGACTGATTTTTCACTTTACTCACTACCAAGAGCAGGAAATGGTAGCCACATATACTACCAGAACCTCTGGAAGCATTTATCCAGAGGTATTCCTTGCACTGCACCCAAAGGGACCATCCCAGGAGGCCTCCTCATCCATCCTTCCCAACAGCAGCTTTTTATTGATCCTCCAGCACTTGTACCCTGTGCAGGCAGTGGGGTTGGCAGAGCTGGTGGTTGTGGGGTGATCTGATTGAGGCCTTCCAGTACCTAAACTCCGGCTGCACGAGAGCTGGAGATGGATTTTTCACAAGGGCATGCAGTGATAATCAAGGGTGAATGGCTCTAAATGGAAGCAGGAGAGATTCAGATTGGATATTAAGAAGAAATTATTTATTTTGAGAGTGGTGAGGACTGAAACAGGATGCCCAGAGAAGCTGTGGATGCCCATTCATGCAAATGTTCAAGGCCAGGCTGGATGGGGCTCTGAGCAACCTGGTCTAGTGAAAAGTGATCCTGTCTCTACCAAAGGGATGGAACAAATGATCTCGAAGGTCCCTTCCACCCCAAACCTATTAATTTCAGTACAGGTCTCACTGGGTCCAAGTAGCCCTGGTACAGCTTCATGATGTCCTGAGCCCCATCTACTGATCCCCTCAAGAGGCTCTGTAGGTAGAGAAATAGATTTCTCCCATAGAGGTCTTCATGTTTATATGATGTGCAGGATATGCCTCTGAAAGGAACTATAATTAGAAAATGGCAGCCTTAGGTTCTCAAGTGGACTTTGGGCAGGCAAATGCTTCACCTGTTAGTCAAAAATACAGATAGTGATTAAAAAGCCCAGCAGGGTTTTGAGCTCCTGCCTTCTGCAGCATTAATGTCTCCAGCCAATTCTTTGAACAAATATAAGCAGTCTTTGACTCTCTCTCCCACATCTTAATTTTGTATCCCCTCCGACTGTGGTGCTGTGCTGTGGTGTCACAGAGACGACCTTAAACACATGTCATAAATTTGAAGAACTGATGCAGGCAGAACACTGTTTGACAAACCAAAATGACTTTTTTGGAGACATAGGAAGCTGAGAATTTGGTGTGTTAAGGTAACAAAGCAGAAGTTCAAATCCATCACCCTTATAGCAACACGATCCCTTTGGCAGAAAGCTTAGTTACATTGCAACTATTTATGTACATAATAATGTTATTCTTGGACTGCACACACCAGTTCTGCTTCTGTGTGTGGATTATCTCTTGAATCCTTCAATTTAATCCTCTGGCAGCAGCTGAGAGAAGCATGGTGCATCAAGGCTGCAATTGCTCTGAGCAGCTTGTTGGTGTGACCCTTGACTTTTACAAATACGTCACCAGTGTGTCTGGCCACTTCCCTCTCAACAGGCTCTGCACAGACTCTCTAACTCTCAGAACCAACCAGTCCAATCAACCCCACAGCTCCTCGCTGCAGCTCTCCATAATGTTGCTCTTTATTATTGTAATGATCATTCTCTAATCTTTTATCACTACAAGAACTTGTTTTATTTTATTACTTCACAGTTGGAAGCAAGATATGCACCTAATGCAAGACACATAATGATTTTACATGAATGAAAGGGTTTTATTTTGAATGTATGATATTGCAGCTTCGTCTATTTTGTGAACAGTAGTAAATGGAATATCTTTGTTGACTCAAAAGTGGGATGGTATCCTCATTAAAAGAACTTTTTAATATGTATTTTAGTATCTTACTTAAGGCTGAGGAGAACAGAGATGAGTTCAAAGTGTATTGTTGTGACTAATACTCCAAACAGATGTAAGTAGTGCTCTGCTCGACCTCTCACAGGTATGGGATTTCTGCAGCATTCTCCATTTCCAGAATAGAAACCATGAGACAAGGAGATGCTATCAAAGTCAAGAGCAGACCCTGGGCCTTTTGAGTGCCAACAATGCACTTTATTTATAATAGTATCCTGCTTCAATAGAAATATATTCATTATGATCTTCTCTGAAAGTATTCACACCTACTTGGCTGCTCATTACACATTGCACTTGACCAAATATGCATTTTAACTTTTTCTCTCATGTTCCTCCTAACAAGTACTGAAACGTTGTGTGGTATTTCTGACTTAAGAAAACAATGGGGTCCTTTGCTTAACAGATAAATATTTGTGCTGACAACAGTCTAAAAAGGTTTTATACTGATTTGGTATAAGGGCTGAATTTGGCTGTGTGATTAAAATTGTTTTACCTAGGACATGAAAGTTACTGGCAATGACTTATCTTAAAAGAAAAAGGGAAAGTATTTCATTTTAAAACCTAAAAATAAATATTTGCTTTATTTCTTCTTCAGCACATGATGAAATATTCACCCAAATCAAACTAGCACTAACTATATGTCTATAAAGAAAAATATAAAATTTTAATATCAGGCTTATTCATCGGGGTTGTGGAAAAGTCACACAAGGACAGTTTTCTCTTGTCTGTAGATACTTTGGGAATTTCTAGGCACATATGGCATTATTCTCAGATGTTTTCACTACACTTGGGAAGAGAATAATGCCTCTCCACCCCTTTTATATTTATTGCAAACTGATTAACTGTTGTAGAAATAAGAGTGACACTGAACATGTCCATTTAGAACAATTTCCCTGGAGCTTTTTGCTCCATGTTTTATATTCCCCAACTTTACCTACATCTGCAAATACTTACCTTGATGACCAACATATCTCTGCATGTGTTCTTCCCTTCACTGTAATCTTTCTTCTTTTCTGTAATTAAGTAGGTCATCATTCAACACAAATAAGTCTTCCTTTTTCCTGCCCTGATTCTTTTCAAGTTGTTTTGAATTTGCAAGAAAATTTCTGCCTTTCTAAATAAATTCCATATAAAATATAGATTTCTTGTGGAGGAAAAAAAAATCACCTTTTTTTCTTTTCTTTTTTTTTTAGATGTATAGTAAGGAAATTCCCTTAAGGACAGGATGTTAAGCTATTCTTTTTGTGAATAAATGAAATTTGGGAGGAGAGTGGAAAGGAAAGTAAGTTTGCGTTTGTTTTCAGATATAGGAAAACAAATTTTCTTCTATGTTTCTCATGGAAACAAAGAAAATAAGAATCAACTTCTATAACTGGATAGAATGAATTTGGTCAGTCTGTTCTCATCATTCAGTGAGTGTTCTTTTCTAGTTTTCTTTAACCATTATGTATTCTGTGAGCAAGTGGTTCTTTAATACACTTATTTTACTAAGCAAAGGTACAAACTTACTTATTTTTTATCTACTGCTGTGGCATCACTTCATAAGGCAAAAATCTTCAAATAGCCTTGATATAAATTTGATTGTTTATGTATGGATACATTTTATTACTGATAAAATACATTGTGAACTTTCTGAAAGCTACACAGCCATAGAAACTCATAAGAATGTGCTATGCTTTGATTTTTAAAAGTAAACTCGAAGAAAGCGTGGGTGGTGTTAGAGTTTTTAAAGCCTCTTGCCACAAGGGCATGCCTAGATACATACTGACACATTATGCAAATTTGTCATTGTGATTTACATTCCTTAATGACCTCAAGATGCTCCAGATTTACTTTTAGATGCACACAGACAATAAAGGAAGAACAGTACAAGGATGAAATTAGGCCAAAAGTCAAGATATATCAAAGCAACATGAGTGACAAATATGAAACAGTCAGGCAGCATCAGTCTTCCTCGATGTCCAGCTATGTTGAACCAATATAAATATTTGATGTGATAGAAAAAAACAAATGCCCAGCAGCAGCAATATTTTCCTTAAGGAGGTAAAGTCCAGCTGTTGTTTCTTCCTGTCTCCCAAACATAATTTGCAGTGGCTTGGCATGGTCTGGATGAAAGAAAGCACAGAAATGTCCAGAACAGGCAGGAAAGAATGGAAATGTTTCAGCCCATTGAAATTAGAGCTTTCTTGTGTCATTTTTATACTGCAATAAGAAAAAGTTGCTGTTTCAGATTTAAATAGCATGCTTGTTCTATCTGTAATGAAGTAATTGTTGCTTAAATGATCTTAGAATAGGAGACAGCTTCTAAATATCAGAAATGTAAAATAGTTTTCTGGCCATTTTTTTTAATCAGTATTAGGTTATTAAATGATTATGAATGAAGTCTGGGGGATAAACCCTTGATGTGAAGTAGTTAAAATGCTGGAGAACAGTGTGCATAGCTAGGTTACTTAACAAAATACAAATAATCAGCTGTAAGTATAATATTCTTTGAGACAAGAGCTGTTTTTAAAATAAGTCTTTTGAAGCAGAAGGTGGTTTCCTATTAAATTCTATATTATATTTGTTAAATCAGGCAGTTTAGGCAGAAATTATGGCTGTAGTTTTACCTGGACCATTCTCAGGTCCTGTTGAGGTGTTGGGTCATAACCTGGAGAAGGAAGAGTGGAAGAAAGAACCCTCAGTTCAAGAAGCTTTCATGTTCACCTGAGCAGAAAATTTCAGTTTTCACATAACCATTGCACAAACCCAAGTTCAAGCGAGTTCAGGACTATAATAATTGATCTTTGTTTTCTCTGTAATTGTTCATCCATCGCAGTAGAACAGCATGAGGAAGATGCTACCTGCAGCTCCTCGGTTTTGTGGCTAGAAGTGATCCATTCTCATGACTAACCAGAAAGTACCTTTGGGCATCTCTAGATTCATTTGGGGTTCCTCATTGAGCCTCACATTAAATGCAAAGCTTTTCTGATATTCTGTGAGCCTGGGACTGTCCTTACACAAACGAGCTGATTGAGTTTTAGGATGTGAAGTGGAAGCTGACACAGTAGCTTTGTTTTTATTTCTATTCCGTACACATGAGCATTACCTGAAATGTAGCAACAAAAAACTATTGATACTGGCACCTCTAAAGGCACTGCAAAAATAAAATTACATTGTTTGATTCCTACTACTGTCCTTAAAATAGGATCTCTGTCACTCTCTGAACAACCTCAAGCTTGACCTCCTATTGTACAGCTCAGCCCCCTTTGTCAGGTCTAGAAGAATATTTTTAATTTCTCCTTTGATCTCTCTATCCCTATGGTCATGCATGATGGAGGCCCTGATAACCCATGAGACAGAATCAATACTGTCAATAGAAGGACATGGGCAAGTTTCTCTAGAATTTTTATGATGGAATTGGTAGGACATGTGTTTGAGTTAGTTTTACTTTTGAGCCCATGGTTGTCATTTTTGGGTTTGGAAAACGGCATGAAGCAAAAAAATGCTGAAATATTTTCCCAAAGATATGAATGGACAAGTAGAGAAATAAGTTGCAGGCTTAAAAACATCATATGTGATAATTGTGTTACACTATATAAAAATAAATTAATTACATTCCTACTGAGTAAGAGGGGTTTATGGGGGCCACAGAACTTTATTCAGGATCAGGTCAGTTGGCTTCTGTGAGCGTTGGTTCAGCAGCATGATAAACTCACTCTTCTGTGTGCTTAAGTTGCTCAGGATTCTGTTCTGTTTTGCTTTTTTTTTTTCCTAATTCAGTGAAAATAGCCTTGCTCGTTTTCAACAGAACATTGAACAGCTTTTGTCAATATTAATTCTCCTTTTTAAAGGCCACTTCCAATATGATTTTGTTGCTGAAATATTTATCAACTTTCACCTGAACCCATTGCCTTCTCCTTTTTTAGCAATCACTTCTCCAGTGCAAAGTATCGAAGCCTGGGTAATTTCCTTTCATCCACATTCTGTCCTTTTCCTGTGGAAGGTGGCTATATGCTCATGGAAAAAGAGCATCGTGCCCACCCACTCCCCCTCAGCTGCCACAAAGCAGAAATTGGGTTAAGGAATATTTGGGCTAAGACTTCAGGGTGGCCCTTCACAGTTTATGGGCTCTGCAGTCCAATCTCTGCCTTTGTGTACCTTGTGGGTGTGAGTATGTAAGACCAAGCAATCAGGATGATGAAAAAAAAGAAGGGACCTGGTGTAAAAAAAGATACAGATATATAGATCATAGCTCAGTGAACAATAAAAATAATTTCATTGGGAACTGCTGTTGAAAAAGGAATATTAACTTTGAAATTCCTGACAGTTGTTGTAAGTCTCCTAACAAAACAGCTCTAAGTAATAGAAATAAATATGGGTTTGTTTGTTTGTCTGTAATGCTGCTGTTCACTAGACAACTAACTTTACTTGGGAGAGGTATGATCATATCTTGAATCAGCAGTGTCTCAAGCATATTTTTTAATTCATATATCCACCTATAGCATGGCACATCTGAAAATCATCAAGACAGTGAATGGTATGGCAAATAGAGCTTTAATGAGATGTGTCAGAGCTGCCATCACATAGCCTGGTTAGAGAATGAGCACATTCAGCACACATACAATTACACACCATATTGTTCTGCAGTAACACATTATCCACGTCTCTGCATGAGAGTGTTTTGGCTGGGACAAAAAAAGGCCAGGAATGGTATCCTGTTCCTTTCTTAAATCTGTCATGTGGATGTTTGCTGTATTTTGGGAAAAGAAGAGGTAAAAGAAAAAAATGGTCTGTTAATGAGATGTTTTTGAAACTCATTTAGCTCTATTAAGCAAAAAGGCCTGAACATGTACAAAGTTCTACCCTATGACTTACACAGAACAAATTTCATGTTAAAAGCTATTGGCTATTTTGATAAACTCTGGTCTCTTAATAAACCTAATACAGTGAGAAATTATTCTACAGATCATTTTTTATTTAATTTTTTTTTATAGAGAGAGTCAGGGATATGCTGGGATATGTGAGAACTGACTTTAATTTCTGGCTTTTTGACAGTCTTGAATAATAATGGGAAAGATAATTAGAACAAGAACCTAAAGTCAATGAAAATATTGCCAGTGATTATAATGGGACCAGAATTCAGTCTGTTTCCCTTTCACAAAATGAAGATATAACTGTGCTCACCGGTCTCACACGGGAGTCGCAAGAATGAAAACATTACAGTAAAAATAATGTGGGTCAAGTTATTACTAAGATATGTATTAGGTACCTGGTTATGACTGAGAGATTCAACAATCAGATCAGGTTACCAAAATCTTTTCTTCCATGAATAAAACGAGGGAAATCTCTGGGGTTTCCCTCAGAGTATAATTTTTAAATTGTAGAAAACCAGTGCTCATTCAGGCTAAACTCATAATAACAAAGGCAGCACAGTGACTACTGCAAAACCACAGTGTGAATGCAGAACAGGCCCTTGCATTTAAAATTTGGTCATGAAAGCCAATGGGAACTTTTTTCCTTCATTTTCCAGAACTGGTATTTCTTTGTCATTCTCAAGCCATCTAGAAGTTTTATCTCTATTTTACACACATACAAAGAATAAAATTTCTTTAAGAAACCAAGAAAACAAAAAAAACACCACCTTCTACAATGTTTTCTTGATTACTTGATTAAAACTCCAAAGATAAAATATAAGATCATGACCTGGATTAAGCAGTATCCCTCTGTCCTTCTTCAAATTATCATGAAAGAAGAAAGAAAACATTATCATGTTAATTTGGAGGAACAAAATATGAACATGGAGGCATTTACCCCAACTGCTTTTTGTTGTGAGGGAAAAAAAAAATGACAACATCTGGGACTAAATGTTTTCAATTACAGTGGATTGGAGTTACAGTCAAATCGAATTCAATAAAATGGAAAACAGGTTTCATGACAGCAGAAATGAGTGAAAGGGAGAAATCTCAACTGAAAAGCATAGAATATGGCAAAGCAATCATTCCTAAACAATTTTTTTTTAAAAAAAGTAATGTTCTTGCAGTCTGTGAACAAGTTTTAGAGCTGGCATACTATTAAGAGAGTTTAGAATGCATTAAGAATGCATTTTATAAACCCTGAATAAGTTTTCTTCTTAGGTTACCATGGTGTTCCTTTACCTCTTCAGTATAAAGTAATAACCACATTAATTCCTAATTAGAGAGGGAGCAAGTGGGTTTTTTTCTGTTTCTCCTTTTTGAAAGCCTATCTTCACACTGCCTGCAGGAAACAAGTGTGGAGAATATGGATAAGATAGAATTCTACCACAGTGTATTTGTTAATATGCCTAAAGAAATAAAATTAAAAACAAAGAAAACCTCCAAGTTTCCTCTTCCAATTCATCTCTCAAGGGGTTTTGTGACTTCTTCGGTTTCATTTTGGTTTTCCTTTCAAAAGCAAGCTCAGTGAATATCTCATAATATTGCAGTAAGATTTAATTAAGTATTTACATAAAATTAAGGAATGGCAAATGAAATAAGAATGGTCATCCAGGCTTTAAGTCCTTTGCCAATATTTGACCAAGTTCAGGTGGCCAAGCTCTTCTGTATTTTCTAGTATTGTAGCTGGAAAAATGTAATTACAGACACTGTTTCTGGCTTCATCAGAATGCAAAATGCAGTTTTAGAAGGATGTCTGTACTTTCTGTATTTAAAAGTCTTGTGAAGTGCTGTATGTTCCTGGATTGTTTAGGCCAGGGTCCCTCTGGGGAAGCCACCTGGGAGTGAGGGTCCCTCCTCGCAGGCAGGAAGCTCAGAATAATGAGTTGGTCTTACTCATAACATCTTGCTGACACCTGGTTGAATTACTGAGTAGCTTATTTAAACCAGAAGGAAATGCCTTTTTTTTCCCTTTTTTTAAACTTCTGTAACTTAAAATATGTAAACTATTACTGGAGGATGTTGTTGATGCTAAGTGCATGGGCTCAAAAAGGGATTAGGGGGGGAAAAACTCCCAAAAATGACAAACTTTTGGAAGGTTCCCCTTAGAATACAGGTCAGATTTCTGATTGTCAAAAAATGCAAAAGTGATTTAGGATTGCACCCCATTTGCCTTGTATGAACACTACACAAGATCACAGGTTGTTTCCACACTTTAGAAGCTGGGCAGCACATTTTTGTCCCTTTTTAGTGCCTCTGAGTACATCTTTCTAGCAAATGTCAATTTTTTCTTCCAGGACATTAAATAGATCATTCAGGGTAGGAGGACCTTCTCTGTTAGCCAGGCAGGTTGGCTTGTCTGTCCTCACTCTCTGTGACAGCTTTGGGTGGTTTTTGCTTACCAGAGAACAGAAGAGCAGCAGGCTACTAAAACTTGTTAATAATATGAGTTTGTGAAAGGCAATGCCATCTTTCCTTTCACACAAAGATACAGATAAATCATTGAAGCAAAGAAAAAACTTCGCCAAAAATTTAGTCCCAGGAAAGATTGAACCTTCATTTTTTGGATCTTGCATTCACTACTGATCCCTGTTTCTGTGGCAGTCTCAGATATAATTTTTGTTAAGATAGTCACCAAAACTTCCTTCTTGATTAAACTAATCTATTTCTAATTATTACATTTCTTTCTAATTCAGGGATGAATAAAGCTGGCCACTGCAGCAGGGCTTGGTTCTTCCCCATTTAGTAGCTTGTTCTTTGTTCCTTCATTAAGAACTGTTTTATGATCCCTTATCTCTTCTACTTTCTTTTGATTTTATCTTTATGAAGCTGTGTCAGGTGGTATCAAACAAATCCACTCAGATTAGCCTGGTATTTATAGGTATTGATACAAACACTTTTTTAACCACCTCCACCAGCTCATTAAAATAATCTGAATTTTGACATATTTCACTTGTGTTTGCCACAAAATAAAAATGAAATGAGGCCTGTGGAGTCAAATTCGCAAAACTTTAGAGAGGAATGCAAAGAATGCACAGCAAAATCTCCTATGAAACAAATGAAAAAACAAACCCATACTTTTTTACATACCTTTTAACAAGCTTCAGATCATGATGGTTCTCAAGCATAAATCATTCAAAAAGTGCTTTAACTCACAGAAAATGTTTAATCCATCAATAAAATACTGAATTAGTTTATTTGCCTCTAACCTCTGTGTTATGCTTTTTTTTTTAATTGAACTAATCAGTTATCCTCGGTGTTCATCACTTTCCCCATCACTGAAGTGGGGCTAATGCTTTCCTTTTAAAAATCTCAAGACTTAATTTATTAAAAGCAATTTCAGATCCTCAGGCTGAAAGCACTCTAGCAGTGCTATGCATTTTTATTGTTACAATATTTGTAATCAAGCCTTTTATCCTGGGCGACAAAATGCTCTTCTCCTAATGGAGATTTCCTCTTTTGTTAAGACAGTTTAGGAAAATAGCAGCCAAAATCCTTAAAGAATTGCCATTACATGTGTTTCTGCCACAAGGTGGTGATGGGACAGCTGAGCCCATCATTCCACGTTTGGTGAACGTTGTGTGATGACAGTGAGTTAAATGCTAAGACCTTGACAATCTGCATATATAAAACAAATGTTTTCATAATATGAAAATTAGGACCATTCTTTTCTCCCAAGATTGCATAATTCCAAGATCATCATCCATCTGTGTATATCCTTTATTTTTTCTTTTCACTTACTTTAATAGCTTTATTTTGCAACTTAATGTTTTTCTACCAGCAGGTGAAAGCATTCATAAATCTGTCACAAACAGTTGCCAATGAATATTCATATCTGAACTGTCTGACTGCAGTGCTGTGACATTTTTATTTGATTCTAGAGGGAGAGCAAACTTAGATGTGTTTCTTATTTCCTAATGTATCCTGATTGATACCCTGCATTGTACTGCTGAGTAAGTTAATGTAATTAGTAACCTTAAACTGCTAATTTGGAATACAGGCATACATGAAATTGTTTACGAATAAAATGCCTGACTAGTAAATAATAAAAACTGTTGCTCACATACTTTTATCTAGGTTTGGCAAATAACTGGGATCTTTTAAAGCCAAGAGCTCCTCCTGTTCAGTCACAATACTTGCCCAGTTATTGGATTGTTTGCCTGTAACATGGAAGAAGAGAGGCAGTCAAATATTTCTATTCAGTGTGTCTCAATTATCATGCTAGAGGGTTTTCTTTTATTCTCTCCTGGCTTTGTTATTCAGCCATCAGAAAAAAAAAAATGTGAGGGTTTTTAGTAGCTCCTTATAAACCAATGTTTGGCTGCTGTATTTAAGAAGTAGCTCTTTTGTCCTTAAAATCTGTTGTGCCCCTGATCTAATATGTTGCTTTTGCTTTTTAAAGCCAGTGTTCTTTCTGTAAGTTCAGTCACATATGACAAGAAAAGAACGTCTTTTTTTTTGTTGGTTTTGTTTTTTTCATTTCCTTGCCCCAACACCAGTCTCTAACCTGTGCTTACTTACAAGGAAGCAAGAATGTTCATGATTTTTTTCACTCTTTCCTCTTTGGATATTTTACACATTAGTGCCACTTCCACTTTTTTCTTGATCAGACTTTATGGTAGGAGTCAAGGGAGAATTTTAGAGACCATGGTTTTTGCATCCCATAAAAATCAATATTTGAACACCTACCTTCCAGTAGGTATCTTTGGAAATCTAAGCATCCATACTTTCTCTTAATTAGGCAAAAAAACAAACTTACTGTAAAAGTAGGCAAGAAAAATATTCTAGTGCTCTTTTCCTTCAAGCAGTCCTGTGAAATCACCATAAAAATATGCACTGCCATTAATCTGTGGAGAGATAAGATCAAAATTAATTCTTGCAGAGACTTGAATGAAAGACACAGTTTGTAGGCAATTAATTGTATTTGAGTGTGGTTTGAGTCCCTCACAGAGGAAACATTGTGTAGCCCAGGCCGAGGGATTTACATCACTGACAAAGGGTACAAATTAGCCTTTTAATAGTAACCATACCTAGAAATGGCTGGCAGCCTACTGAGATCTTCAGTTGTGAGTTGTTATTGCAAAACCATGGAAGTATTTTGACTCTGGAGCTGATGCAATCCAAGTTATGGTTCTGTTTTTCAAGGAAGTCTTCCAGCTGTGCTGCAGGATGTGTTAGCTCTAGTTAAAGAGGTGTGACATACACCTTGAATGACAAATATCCTAGGCCAAATCTCAGAATTTATCAGTCACAGGTAATTTAGAGATTGGGAATCATTTGTCGAGTTCATCTCAACACGAGTAACAACACTTAGCTCTAAATAAGCCTGAAATTAAAAAAAAAGAAATAAGGTTTGTGGCAGGTCCTCATCATCTTGAAGAACCTGGCAGCTGGTGAATGAAACTCATGTTATTCATTAGCTGTTTGGAAGGCTAAGTCTCTTTTAAAAACAGAATTACAGCTACTGGGTCAGTTAGGCATCGCTGAAAATTAGATCTAAAATTAAATCTCTAAAATCAAAACTACTTTCATGAAACAAGAAAATGGGATTTGAAAGCTTCCAGTGAAAAAAGCAAATGAATCCAGCTGATGTTGCATTAACGCTCGGTAGCAGTTTTGTGTAACTTCACCAGGAATGCACATGTGCATACATTAGATTTCAGGTTTCAGTCACGAAGAATAACAATATGTTTTCTAGAAACATCTATATGAATGAGTGAGTGCAAAACATGCAGTTCTGCTCATGCCTATGGGGAATATTAAACTTAGCCAGAACTGGAAGCACAGGGTTAGAGGAAGCAGACTGACACCAGCATCTGATTTGATGAATCTCTTTTGTTCAGTCAGGTATCCAGTGCTGCCACTTGGACAGCAATGCCCAGAATCATAAGGAACTCAAGATATTTGGGAAATGTTTATCTGAATGACATATATTTTGATGTTTGAAGGTAGATTTACTAATAAATGTAATTTGGCACCAGCTGAGCACTATTTGCTCGTGACAAAGTTATTCTCTGCAGGACTTTTCTGAGGTATTGTGGTGGAAGGTGGTGTTTTAGGAGGATCATGATCTTTGTGTTGTTCCATGCAGCTTTTCAAGGCAATTGGAGATGTGTGTTATCTTAGTAAAATAAGACTGTTAGTGAGTGTGTTGGAGAGGTTTTTTTGTTTGTTTGTTTTGTGTTTTGTTGGGGCTTTTTAATTGGTTTTGTTTTACTTTTTGTTAAATTTTTTTTTTTTTTTTACCATCAGCAGGGTGGAATTTTATTTTTAAATAATCATGAACAAAAGAAGTTTCACCCAGAGAAAAGTCTGGGGCAAGGTGTCTTTAGCAATCAATTCTGTTTTCCCAATTAGCCTGTAAGAATCTCAAACCTGGATCTTCCTGTCCTTTTATTCTCTGGTAGACTCAGTTAAAATCTGAGGCTTGTAGAATATCTCCCAAGTTATTAGCATTTTCTATAGAATTACAGCATATTTTGTTGACTCTTGCATTAACACTCTGAAAGAGTAACAGCATTGATTATTTAATAAGTATTTAAATTTTCAGGAGCAATGGACCAAATTAATGCTTTGTATATCACACTGTTAAAGCTGATTTTTTAGAACTATTCAGATTATTATACATAGAGGATTAAAAGTCTATAGGAGACCAGGGAAAAATGCTGTCATTTCCAATTCAAACTTGTAAGGACTGCCAAATTCCAGTGAATTCCAAATGCAGCTCTGTCCTATATTAAATTCTTATATGAAAATTTGGGATGCCACTCTTGATTGGATAATTACTAGTCTTATGTTAACTCCATTTTTCTGTAACAAAACAAGCCAAGCATGGCAAACAAAGTATGATGAGGGAATATTTTTATAAATAAGTTTCTAGGGTTTTTCTCCTGTGCAGCTATCTGGAACTTTGCCATTTTTTCAAGAAAATGTTTGTGAATCCTAAACACTTATTGAATGGTTATTTGTGTAGAGCAGCAAAACTCTAGGAAAGCAGAGACAAGACAAAAATGAAATTAGAGGAGTGAGATCAAAGTCATGGCAATACTTAATTCATAAGGATACATGCAGGGAAGGCTCGACTTGTTTATTGACAAATACAAGATGGAGACAGAACACAGAATTCTATTGTGATGAACAATTTAAAGACACCTATTCCTTTGATCAAAAAAAATCCAAAACAAAACAAAAAAAACAACGAACCAACCAAAACAAAGAAAAAAACCAAAAACAAACAAAAAGAGCATCCAAACATCCTCTCTAATTGGCCATTGTGTTATGCACAATGCAAGGCTAGGTGGAATTCCAGAGCAATTCTTAGCCAAATCTTGAACCTTACCAGTGCTAGTAAGCAATGTATTTTTTTCAGTAACATTTGAATCAACAGTACAAATGTACCATAATTTCAGTTTGGTAGCCTTTTCCTCTTCCATGTGTTCTGCAAAATGCAGGGTGGGTTTTGAGCAGATCCGTTCTGTTAGGCTTCACCAAGCAAATTGCACTGTAATAGCATCTATTTGATCTTTCAGGACCTAAAAACTGCCTAGAGGCTACATGTTTCACTTCATTGCATTGGATCAAAGAGAGGGAAGTCTAGGGTTTTGAAAGCACATCCAGACTCCAAGTGGTGAAAAGTGTTCTTTTGATTTCAGCCATCCAGAACAAGCAGAGCAGATTTAGTGTGAGCCCCATTAGTCACCACACTCTGTTCCATTTAGTAGTCAATGATTTTCTTTCCAAAGTAGTAGGGTTATAAATTTGGCACAGACAGCTCACTATTACACTCTGTAGATGTTTAACAAGGTTCATATAAATATAGGTTGGATTTTAATTACATCCTGGGTTTATGCACAAATTTTTTCCCAATTAAGAAACAGCCTTCAGTGTGTGGAAGATGGGTTCATGATGTGCTCTCTGCCTGGTGCTGTTAATTGGAGATGATTGAGAGTCTCAGTATAGCAGA
This sequence comes from Zonotrichia leucophrys gambelii, assembly GCF_028769735.1. Taxonomy (NCBI): domain Eukaryota; kingdom Metazoa; phylum Chordata; class Aves; order Passeriformes; family Passerellidae; genus Zonotrichia; species Zonotrichia leucophrys. The sequence continues at coordinate 106,873,827 of NC_088169.1, forward strand.
AGTCCAACCTAAATATTATCATGTAAGGCTTCTTTGCCCTAGCAATGGGAGCAGTAGCATTCACTGTCTTTCCTCTGGTGTCTATCCATCTTTAGAAATCAACCTTATAACTGTGGCAATTTAGGAATTGTGGTTTTTGAATCTGAGTCTAAAACAAAAGAGCCTTTTTAACCCAATACCATTTTTGCAAGGAGAAGCTTTAAGATGCTTGAGTGAAGAACATTAGAAAATGGCCTTCCTTCTGTTTAGCTCCAACCTTCTAAAAATTCACCTATTAATGCTAAGAAATGTTTAGCGTTAATAGGTGAATTTTCAGTGAAGCTATGGTGATTTTTAAATTAAAACTATATTTCAAACTGTAACTCTCTGCTGAAAAGTTCAGCCAACAATATTGTCCTTTAAAAACCCAAACAAATCATCAGAAATTAAACTCGTTTAAACAGCTCTGCTTTGTCAGAAAGATGACCTGAATGATCTAATATAGTTTGAGCACAATTGCATCTACTGTTCTTTGAGTACATTCTCTTGACCTTTTACATTTTATGGTTGCTTAAACTGCATAAGATCCAAAACTGACCAGTAGCTTTCAGGAAAACTTAAAACCCAATAGGTTTTTGTCATTGAGGTCAAGGAAATATTGATACTATGTTGTAATCATCCATAGTTTTTCATTTAAATCAGTTTGAAATAGCTGCTGAAATTTTAATTTTTTATTCTTTGAGCATTTGCAAAAGTTCATTTCTCAGACAGTTACTTTGAGCTGTATGCTACATTTCCTGTCTGGGTTTAACCTAACTCTGTTCAACAGGTATGTGGGATAGACACACAACATAGCCCTTACAACCATTTACTTTGGAAAATGAGTGGTGTATAAGAAAAGTAACAGAATTTTGCATATGTAATTAGACTGAATTAAATAGCTGCCAGGAGAGGATAATTTCCAGGCACTGAGTAGTAGCACCTGCACATCTGAACTACTCTTCATCCCATGAATTTCTTGAGAGTCTGATCTAGTTCAGTCATTTAGCAAATGAGTTAATCACTCAGCCATTCCTAGTGGTTTTACAAGAGAGGATGACTCAACTGACCTCAGCTATGTAGTGAGAGCAACATCTCGTTAACAACTTATTTCTTTGTGAACTGTGTTCCTTTGGCTTCCTTTTAATCCATCACTCCAACATTCTGAATTCTCTAGGAATTAAAAACTGCTGCTGAACAATCATAAGAAAAAAATCAATAAAATAATTTGCCAGAATTAAAAAAATAAATCTGTGCTTCACTATCTCCCACCTCATCTTGGTTGACTGGCTCTGAATTGCAGCTATGGTACCTTGTAATGTGAAGACAGAAGGTGGCCTCTAATCCAGGCATGGAATTCAGATAAAATCTGCCCTTGTGTTTTCCTAGTTTCATGTATCTCTACTCCTTTTGAGCCAGCACATATCCATTTACATACTTGAAAACTGTGTTATCTATTTGCTGGACATTTATACAAGATAAAATGCCCCCACACGGAATGCAAGCATATGTGAAAGTGCTCAGCTCCATGTTCATGTTTAAGTAGTTTATAGATATCCTCAAATGAGCTTCAGGTTTTTTCCTTAGATGCTCATAAGTGACTTTGTTTGAGGTGTTGCAATTCTTGGGGGCAATGAGTTGAGTTTCAGTATTAGTTCTTTGCAGACTGCCTGGCTTAACCTAAAATGATACTGGAAGTTTTGCATAGCATAATAGACTAAGTAATTTGCTTCTTCCCCCTACCCTACACAAAATATAAACACTGGGATAAAAATGTTGGGGGTTTTTGTTAGTGGGTTTTTTTTATTATTTTTATGGTATCCAGGACACCTTTCTTGATCTCTCTTTTCCAATAGTTTCATCAGCTGGGTATGTGTTACAGCAGACTCTTTACTAGAGTAACCATATACCAGAAAGATCTAAAGGTTAAAAGGAAAAAAAGAAATAAAAAGATAATATTGGATTTCAAAAATGTGAAAGGTAATATCTCTCTCTTTATCAAACTTCAGTTTCATGTTAAATGAAAGCAGATGTACTCTCACAGTCCAATCTAAAGGTCAGTAAGGTCAGCAGGGCCTTGTGTGGTTTCTGTGAGATTTTTTTCACAGTTTCTCCATTAGACCATCCCTACTGGGCTATATCCAGGGACCTAGAAAGCATTTTGGACCAGAGGACTGTGACAAATATATTTTATACCACTAAGAATAAACAAGCTGTGAAATCACTAAACTCCGCATCTGTGCAGCAATTTAAGCAACTTCTCCCAGCATCATGGTGTCTGCTTTTCCTCCCAGACTCAGATCCCAGCATCTCATTCAAATGTTCATACCTGCACTAATAATAAATTACTAACATACAAAAAATTTACTTTGTAATTAGAGTTAGGGTCTGTGACAGGAGGGGTGTTCCACAAGCTGATGCAATACATTCTTTTATCAAACTACCCACCTTCTTATAATCATTATGCATTTGATTACCACAGAGTATTAGCCTTCCAGTTTCATCTGTTTTCTGTATCTAATTGGCCAAGCCAATGACAAGCCTTTATGGTACTTTCTTTGTCTCCTTTATTTTGATCTCCTGGACAAAGCATTGTGTTCTGGAGAAGCAGCATGTGTCTATACAGCCTTCTTTATATATTCAACTTTAGGCTTATTTTAAATTTCAACCTATCTTCTCCTTCTCTTTTCAAGCTGCCACCCCTTTTGTTTCATAGAATGCTCCATTTAGTTCATTTGAGGGATTGAAATTTTTGAATATTAAGTCAGTGCAAATCAGAAAGGCAAACTGATCTTAGAAAACAGCAATAGATGGATGCAGGTCCGGAGGACTGGACATTTCCTGGGAAATGCCTGGAGGTGGGATTGGAATAGAAATAGCATGGTCAGAGTTTCAGCTAACAGCAAACATTTGCAGCACTGAAATCCTGTATGAGGAGGAGACTCTGTGCAGTCTGAGCCATGACAGAGATTTTCTCAAGGCACTGCACTGTACAATTCATAGAACGAATCTTGATAAAAGATTCATGTGTTGACTAAGATCAATTTGATCTTGGTTTTACCTCACAGAATACATTTAGTTTTGATTTTATTGAAAACATTTCAGTCTATGAGGATTATATCATTGTTATAATTAGCTATACAGATTGATCATACATGGTGTTCAATAAATGTTTGGTGCTTAACCTGATTTACTTGATTGCATTTAGTCAGGAATTGCTTTTGTTATCCCAGTGGTCATAATCTCTCCCGGTGAAAATGTTTGTGAGTAGTGACATATCTGACAGTCATTTTCCATCCCAACATGTGAAAGTAGAGCTCAAATACATGTTTTTCACACAACTGATTAACCAAAAAGTCTGAGAAATATCTGCGTATTTTGACAGGAATTTTAAATACTCCTCTAAAACACAGGACAATTCCCAGGGCTGACGCTTATAAAATAATGTTATATTTACACGCAGTAATTTTTTTTAATCCCAAAGATATTTTCACTTCATCTGAAAAAATAATCTTCACAAAACCAAAATACAAGATGATTTTATAGATTTTCTGAATATAAAGAATATAATTTGACAATATCTTGGAATATGGCAAGAGAAGGAAAAGAGTTTTGAAGCATTTAAGAAATTTGTATAACAAAAGAAAAGCCAGGTATAATGACTGTAGGACCCTGGCTTGGTCATATTTATTACAGAAAAATTGATAAAAAGAAGAAGTTTTTTAATTAAGCTGGACATTAAATTTATCTTCTTGCTGAGGCATGATGGGTACATGAAAGGTGAATTTTCACATTAAAATTTGAACTTCTGTTGAATTTCAGATACATGCGTTGACTTTCAAAATAGTCACCTTGACATGAAAAAAATCTGTTTCAAAAGTATCTTAATTTTTAATCTAAGAGTTAAGTGAATAGTGTCACAAGAGGATAAGAGTGATGAGAAGTCCACAACCCAGCCTTATATTAGTTTTGAAAGTTAATTGTTGAATAACTGAATTTCAGTCTTTCATTTGACATACCAAGATTGCAGTACTAGTTTTGTGTTTTTATTGTAGGCATGCATCCCTAGCAGCATCCCACAAATCAAAAGAATATATTTTTTTCCTTCAGGTTGCAGGTTCAGATTAACAGGTTACTTAAAAAATTAGCACCTAACTGGTTTAATGAGTGTATAAATGATCAACCTTTCTACTCAGAGACCTCTTTGTAAATCATGCATGAGAGTAAACTCCTGTCATAAATCCACACGTGCCTTTTATGGCCTCAGTTGGATGTTGCCTCCAATATTTCACATCCTGTAGCTGGCTACAAAGATGGGTTGGATATCAGGAGAAGGTTTTTCACCCAGAGGGTGGCTGGGCACAGGATCAGGCTCCCCAGGGCAGTGGGCACAGCTCCAAACCTGACAGAGCTCAGGAAATGGTTGGGCGATGCCCTCAAGCACAGGTGGGATATTCCTGGGATGCTCTGAACAGCACTAGGACAGGGATTTGATGATCCTTGTGGGTCCTTCCCAGCTCAGGACATTCTGTGATTTTGCAGTCCAGAAGGGCTGACAGAAGTTTGATATTAGACAAAATTTCCTTGTGGCCCACATTGAGTTCTAGAAACACCATTTAATATCCATTGCTGATGGGTCACTTAATAAATCTTTAAACATATGCTGAGATTAAGTTTGTGTTTCCCAGGATGATGAAAAACACTTTATAAATATTTTAATTTTCTTAAAGGCTTACTCCAAGCTACAGAAAGTTTAGGTTTGCAGCAAAAGGGTATTGTATTTTTACTTTTCCAAATAGTCCTGTAGTTTTCAGAGTTGGAAGAGAAAATGTGTCATAAAGTTTACCTTAGAATTTGGATGCATTCTCTAGAGACCTATGATGCTGGATTATTGAGAAATATATAGGTTATCCAGGAAGATATTTGTACTTTAAAGTTATTTTGCTTGCCAAAATCAGTTTTTAGGGCTCTATAAATTTTAATTTTTAAAGCTCTAACTCCAGATCCTGTTATTAAGAGTAAATAGCCTATTCTTTCAAGTTTAAGATGTCTGGGTTATAATTTCTTTGCAGATTTTGAGAATTTGGCAAAAAATATTAACTGAAAGTCATTGAAATTTTGCTGTTAGATGTTTTATGATATTAAGATCTGTATCAAAATTTGTTGGGGTTTTTGTTTATTGAAGCTGGAATTGGTGTAGGACAGCAAAACAAAGCCATGTTAAAACAATAAGGCAGGTGGCTATATATAATTTGTAGAGAATAAGAGGGATTTGGTTTATCTGCAAGTGTGTGTAGTATGGTACTAAAAAATCCTTAGTAAAGTGGAATGTGAGCTATTGTCAGGCAGAGATAGTCTTTGATACCTGCTGTTTAACTGAATTTTGGCTGGTTGTGTGTGGCTCTCAAAGTAGAGATTCTCCCTGTTTCTGGACTGTCTGGAAGCTCACTCAGTGTGCTTATATTCTGATTTACTGATTGCATGGGGAGGAGGCTTGTGAGAGGTAGATTCCTCCTAGATGTTAACTGATGTTCACAGGGCAGAGGCTCTGCACTTTTTCCGTTCTTCTCATTGAGATCTTTATGGTTCAGCCAGAGCTGAAGGTCCTAAGGAAACTGATCTCAAAGATGGATGTGTAACTCAAATAATATTGGTGGCCATGACAGAGAGAATTCTTGAAAAAGCATTTGTCTTTAAACCTCTCAAGCCACACAAGTTACCCCAGAATTTACATAACTCCTAAACTGTGCAGTGTATGAAATAATATTGTTTTTTGCAGTGTATGAAACAATACCATTATTGTTACAATGGTAACAAGAAAAACAATAAATCAGAGATGTGTTGAGGACCATGAGCAATTTCCAATCAAATCACTTGGATGAGAAACACCTTAGAGATTTCCTTTGAGAAAGCAATAAGATTTGTCTTACATTTTTAATGTTCCTGTGTTGCATTTGTGCCAAAATTAAAGGAAAACCCTCACCTTGCAGTAAGGACTAAGACCTCATTGAAATCTTGCTCCATGTGTTTTGTCTGGACAAACCACTTAGTTTCCACTTGTCATCTGTAACTCAACTTCTCATGTAGTTAAAAATGTAAGAAAATTATAAATAAAGAACTTGGGTGCTAAAGGTTTTAAGAAATTAAACATATAGAAGCATTTGATGGAAAACTTCACCATTCCAGCACTGCACTGAGTGATTTGTGTCATGGAGCTCCTTTGTGTTTTTAAACAAAGCCAAATGGCAGAGCTCAGCTGAGTGGAAAAATCTCTGCTATGGTCTGTGCTCATCCATCATCCCCAAGAGGGGTAGGAGAACAAACTGCACCCCCACAAATGTTGCCACATCTTTTCCAACCCTTCACCCCCATAGGCAGGGTGGGTGAAAGCACTTACACAGGCCACTGCCCTCAGTCAGCTTGCCCCAACTCATGGCTCTAACACAACTCAGCTTTTTGAGTTCAGAAGATCACTATTCCTACCTTCTGGGTCATATTATTCATACATTCACATTCATTTTATTAGGTAGCTATATATATAAATATATATATATATATATATAGTGGCTTGCATTCTCAGTAATGTCTATATTACAGAGAGAATTACATTTACCTTTATAAACTCTAAAATTTATAGACTAGAGAACCAGCTAATTGTCCTTTATTTTGCTTTTAACTATTGCTTTTCACTCTGCTAAGCATTGTAAATAAGAATTATATTGTTTACCAACAAACACAATGAAGACATTAGTGGAGAAAAGTCATTTTGCCCAGAGAACTCTTAGAGAAGAATACAAATGGGCCCTAACTGCCATTTCTGTTGCACATCTTCCATGTCTCTGTGTGAATTCATATGTCTTTTTTCTCTCTCTTTATAACTTATTTTTACATGGAAAATGCTTACCCTAGGGGACGTTTATACATAAATTATCCTGTTTGAGTTCTAGCTTTCTGTAAACACAAAAATTACAAGTAGAATTAGAAATTCTACTCCTGAATACACAACACAGATGCACCACACAAGAATGTTGCTTAATAAATTGACATTAAAGGCAATTATCTCTGGTATTTCTCTGAAGATTTTGGAGCACAATGTAATAATAGCTTATCTTCTCCTTTAAATTCAGTGTGGCCCACTTAATCTGACAATGTCTAGAACAAAAATGAGCAAGTTATATGAAATAAATTACTTGCCCTTCTTCTCAGAAAGACCTTCCTTCCTTCCTTCCTTCCTTCCTTCCTTCCTTCCTTCCTTCCTTCCTTCCTTCCTTCCTTCCTTCCTTCCTTCCTTCCTTCCTTCCTTCCTTCCTTCCTTCCTTCCTTCCTTCCTTGTTTCCTTGTTTCCTTGTTTCCTTGTTTCCTTCCTTCCTTCCTTGTTTCCTTCCTTCCTTGTTTCCTTCCTTCCTTCCTTGTTTCCTTCCTTCCTTGTTTCCTTCCTTCCTTCCTTCCTTGTTTCCTTCCTTGTTTCCTTGTTTCCTTCCTTGTTTCCTTCCTTTCCTCCTTGTTTCCTTCCTTCCTTGTTTCCTTTTTTCCTTGTTTCCTTCCTTCCTTGTTTCATTTTTTTCCTTCCTTGTTTCCTTCCTTCCTTTTTGTTACCTTACCGTGTTTCTCTCATTATTTCAGATGCTCCTCAGCCCCGAAAATGTAAGAACTCTGTAAGAGTCTTTTTCTGACCAGAATACTGAGCAAGCATTGGATAACTTAGATGCCTGTTTTCAGGCCAAAATCAGCCAAGGAAAATGTAGCGAGATTGAAGCAAGTTATTTATTCATTAGAAGTCAAGGAAAAGCAACAGGAATAGTTCTTAAACTGAATCATTTAAGGGCAAATTTTGTACGTTTCCTGGGGACCCTTATGTCTATAAATAATTCATGCCCTTGCATGGTTTTGATTCCTTTCTCTGAAAATGCTTTTTTTTATGACCGGGTCACATGGTCAGAGTTATCCTTTAATGTCCTTTAATGTATTTTTTCACTTTATCATTTTTCCATTTTGCTGAGGAATACATTAGCCTTTGCTACTTACCCTTGAAACATCTACTTTAGCAGCAGGCTTTGAAGAGAAAATGAGTAGTGAAATATTAGTTGCATCATGCATACTTGGGTGAGAAATTTTACCTGAAAGACTGAAAATGTCCAGGAAAAAATATTATCTCTTCTGGTTTACATGTAATTTCTTAAAATGCCAACTATGTGAACTTTATATATTAAAAACAAAGTTCAGTAAGCAATACATTCCAAATCATTCATAGATCTGTGGATTCAGGCATGTAAAACTATCCCTCAGCTCCCAAGTCTAAATTTTGACTTATTTCCTATGCCATGTAAAAGGCATAAAAATGCCTTTGAAATTAATGTGAACTTTCTACAGAGAAACTTCAAAGTTGGGACTAAAACTGAATTTCAAAATATGTATCCAAATCGAACACTTTTAACATTTGAGGCTAATAAACTTTTGAAAGGAGATCAAAATCTTTATTCCAGCCATTTTTCTGGGACAAGACTTCTACTGATATTGAAGGATGCCCCAGTGATGACTCTGTCTCTAGTCCCTGTAGGAAGGTAGACTATTCAGAGGAATAAAAAGTATTCCCTTTTATGTATGCATGCATATTCATTTATTTATTTATTTAAACAGCGCTGCCTTTCCAACCTCAGGAGAGTTTTCCTACATTAATTGCCTCTGTGCTTAGATGCCTCCAATTATTAACCTGCAGGTGTCTCTAATCACTGCATATTCCCATTGGAGTCAGGTTGAGGGCTATTAGCTGTGGTGGTTAAATACAACACACATTATCTGGGTTTTGTTTACTCTTTTATCCCTGAATTTGGCCTCAAAGATGTCAGAAAACAGTGGAAATCAGCAACCACTTCTTTCCATTCCTGCAGTGCCTTGGATCCCATTTTCCTCCTTCCCTTCTTTCTCAGGGAAACATTTGAAGACAGTGTGTAGGCTAAAGTGAGAAGAGTTTTCCAAGCACTATTCCATATTATTGAACTTGGAAGGCAGTCTCACCCTTCAACACTTCTCCTTTCCAAAGCCATAAAAATCCCACTTGGGAAACCTACATAGTTTTGCTAAAACTGCCGAGCTGGGATATTTGGAAATGTGAGGAGCAGTGGACTCTGTCTTCATTTGTATGGGGTTATCATGGCTTATTCAGCAGTAAAATTGTATCTAATTATGTTGGTACTAGACTGAATCTCCTTTAATTGATTAATTATAATTCACGTGCAGATTAACAGCTTTTAAAGGTCAAAACCTTTCAAATTGCACTGAGTACTTGTTTATCTCTCCCTGTGCTGTGTAAACCTGGTATTCTATTGCAGCCTGAAAGCGACACCATAATTACAGATTTGGAGGCCGAGAAAAATTGATTAGCAACCAAGGCTGGGTAGGAACAAAGGAACTGGGTCTGGTTATTCCTCTGCTCTCCCTCCTGAAAAGCACAAGCCTTCACTGTAGTTTATACCACGAGATTTTGACAGCCTAAGGTGTTTCAGAAGTGAACGAGCACTGTTTAAATAAAAGGTGTTGTTGCCTATGAAGCTGGCACACTGCATACAAATATATGTTCTTCCTTTAAATTCTGAGTAGCATGAGCTGCTGGTATTATTACTTTTTAAAGAAGAAGCATACTGATGCAAAAGTAGGTAAACTTTTAAGCTAGTACTCCATTATACTTTGTATTTCCTCCCACTCAGGTGCTAACACAGAACAAAATTTTTGTGTATGACACCCCAAGGGTCTCAAAGTGCTTGAATACAACATCTTATTTTCATCTACTGGAAATATCCCAAATATTTTCTATACTCTACAAGCAGCATATTATTGTTACCACATTTTTTAAAGTGTGACAGATAAAAGGGAAAATTATAAAAGTTTTCATTTGTGGTGAAAGCAAAAATACATTTTTCACAATAGGAAATTTGCCATTGTTTCTAAGAGAAAAGGAATACTTATTCTTTCTATTTTTGAGGATTGGAATACTTATTCTTTCTATTTCTGAGGTTTGATATTGGGAGACAGCAGCTCGCTGTTACTAGCTGTTTGATATGTCTCATGATAAAATTGGCATTTTGGATTTTTGAGGGATTGTTTTTCTGACTCTTGATATTATATTGAAATAGAGAAAATTTAAAGCTGAATAACATTATTGTCTTTAGGCACAATGAAAAGCCTATTTGGAGCACTATTTCTTATTCTGTTGGCTAACTTGCCAACAGAAACTGAGTAATACTCTTTCCTAAAATATGCTGTTTTGAATAGAAGCAGAAATTAAGTCTAAGTCATTGGATTTAGGGTGTGAAATTAAGAGCACAATGTAATTTCTCAGAGAAAAGAGAAAATGGAGACCAAACTGGCAGTGCAGTTGGCTAGAGAATGCAGACCTGGAGGGAAGAGCTGTGTATATATATCTCAAGTGTATATATATATCTATACAGATAAAGATATATGTATCTTTTCTCTGGTAGTCAAGGAAAATACTTCAGGACAGGACTTGAAAAGTATCAAGAGTGATCCCTGCTGAGTCGGGTTTATTCCAGGTGGGTGTCCTTACCATAACTTACATTCTACTGCTAAAAACCACCTTTTGATGACATTTTAATTTTCCTGAGCTTGGTGTAATTTTCAAAATTAAAAAAAAATCATCTGGAGCAATGTTAGTTAGTGGGAAGGAGGAATGGAAAGTATAAATGCATCTGGCAAGATCAAGGAGTAGGAGAGGCTGGGAAAAACACAATAACAGTGAAGTCTATTTTAAGGTGAAGTCTATATTCAGGGCAGGATATATTGTGAATACTCTTTATCTCTCAGAAACTGAGAGAAGATGAAGTATTAAAAACAGGATGTGTTGAATATTGAAGTGAATTTTGGTGTGGTGTGAATTGTGGCCAATTTCACAGAGTCAGAAGGATGCTACTTGGAAGATATCTGTAAACAGTAGAAAATTATTTCTAAAAATTAACTACACATATTTGCATCCACGGTATAGAGAGAGCAAAAAACAAGTTTGAACCACCCACCTCTCACGAGTCTGTACTCCATTTATTTCTGAATGTTATTAGAATAGGCAGCAAAGCTTTGTCAGCCCTTATTTTGGAGGGAGAAGAGACAGCCAACTCACCAAAGAAAGTATCAAAAACCAACCAACCAAAATAAAAAAACCAAACCAAAACACAAACAACTCACAACAACAACAAAACCCCAACCAATCAAAAAAAACCAAAGGCTGGGGTGCTTTCCCTGCACGGTCCATGGCTGCTCCCCAGCACAATTCCCATCCTGCCTGCAAACACCACAAAGTGAGGCATAGTACAAAGTATGTGCTGAGGGACAGGAGACACCATTATTTCTGATAGTCATACTGATTATATAGTTACTAAATCTAATTTTCATTCATCCAGCTGTTCTAACAATGAAATCAACTTAAAAGTCACAATTGTCAGCAACTTGGCAGAACAACAGTAAACATCTAAGCAAGATTGGCAAGGAGCTTTGAGATATTAAGAAAATGTGCATTTAAACAACATTAATCCTCACTTTCCTTATAAGCTCTTCCCCTTCTAGGCTCCTTGGAATTTAATTTGGCTCTGGCTTAAAGGAGTTATGAATGGAAGTAATTTAAAGATGGATGGATGTTAATTTAAAGATGCCGTCATTTTCTGACAGAGCCGGGTACTGAAGTGTAAGAAAATGCATAAAGAAGATAGTGTGCAATCAGGAAATGCCAGTCAGACAACAATTTGATAAATTGATGGGAGAGAGACATGATGCTTCTAATGGCCTTTAGTCTCTACCAAATACAACATATTTGATGAGCTAATTTCTGCTATGGCACACAAAGCAGGTTTCCTAAATTATGCTACACAATTGTGTATGTTTATAACATAAATGGAGACACTTTTTTTTTTTAAATAAGAGTAATATCAATATTACCTCCACTAAGCAGTAATGTAAATTGTTTAATATATAAACATTAGTGTGAATTGGAAAATTAATTAAAAGAACAAGTCACTATAATTATGATAAATAAAGCTTATCTTTATTGCTAGCATGCTTCTCAAGCAATCTGTCTAAATGAGAGGAAATTATATGCCATCAACTTCCCCAAGAGCTAAAGTCTCATTTTAAGGATCAGGTATGCTACACTGAAATTAGAAAAATATCTGCTTAATCGGTATCACATCTCAAGGAGGACTAGAGAGAGGCTGGCCCTGTTTTGCCACCTGTTCTGCACATACAGAACACAATTCTCATCCCATTTAACTGACTTTTGACCCTAAGTTTTGCTTATTGTGGCTAATTTAGTCAGATTTTGATGCCAGAGAAGCTGGTCATTTAATTATGAAGTACATATAACTATTAAATATGCAATGTTTTTGAAATTGCACTGCTGAAATTTGTTCACTGCAGTGGTGTTTTCTTACGCTAGCCTTCTTTGTCTCCAGTATATTTTCCTATTCATCTATTTCCATCTCCAGTACATTTTCCTATATACCACAGGCTAGTTCCCACTTTGAAAGGAAAAAAAGTCAAGAGAAAGTTCTTTCAACTTTGCTGAGCTATTAGAAAATATATCATCAATCTGTCTCTTTTCTGGCTGGTCTTGTATTTGTCTTCTTGGTAATTTGTTAAAATATATCATTGCCACTCAATATATTGAGCAGTCATTATTGAAGAAGGAAATATTGTGTTGAAATACACTTGTTGTATGTTGTTTAGTACTTCAGCATTGCTTTAACTTAATAACACCTTCTACAGCTTCTGAAAGTCATCTTCTGAATTCAAACGTAGAGAAAAAAATAGAGAGGGGGAATTGTTGGGTTTCATAAAATTAGAGGGTTTGGGGAAGAAGACGTTTGGGGATATGTGGGATAAGAAGAGAGGAAGTATTAATAAGCAAAGCAATCTCTGGCCTCTTTTCAGTACAGTCCAAGTCTGGTGCAGTGATGGACAACTCCTCTTCCTCCTCCTCCTCCTCCTCCTGAGCCTGGACTGGGTCAGTCTGGGTGTTCTTGGTCAGGATCTCAGGCTGTGATGGTGCCCTGGCACCATGGCACACAACTGCTGCCAGAGAAACTAGCAATAAATGCAAATGAGGTTCAGGTTGTTGCTTCTTACGTTGTCTCTGTTGCATAATCATGTGAAAAAATTATGAGTGAAGTTAAGTAGAACTCGCGCTTGCAGTTATCTTTGCATCCCAGAGCAGCTGCATCAGCCAGGATGCAGCTGAATTTTCAAAATGACATCAAGCTTCCTATAGTTTATAAAGCACCATCTGGATGTGCCCCTAGAAAAATGGCTGTGTCTCGCGTTGCTGGAAAAAACTTGGCTTCAAGTTTTAACCAGGGCCATAAATAGAGGAGGATGTAGGTTTATTATTTACTTGTCTCATCTGGATGTTCACACATAGACCTGTGGCATGTTGAAAATCTTGCCATTCCTGGTTTTTGAAACCAGTCAAGCTTATTTTTTTCTAATTTTCTAATATTTTTTCTAATATTCAACTATTAACACTACTCAAAAAAAAAAAGAAAAAAATCACTTTATTGGAAGACAAATTCCCAGCCAGCTTTAATGAGAAGAATGTGAATTTCCTCCTAAAATCACTTGCAGACCATACACTATAATATTAATTATATGCATCTTACTTCTTGCCTCATTTCACTGTACAAATGAGATACTGAACATACATAAAATTCTTGTATTAGGGCCTGCAAAACTTTATTGGACAGAAGTTGCATTACTGGCAGAAAAACAGTCTCTTTCTTAATCTTCATTGCAGCAGTATGGAAGTTGGTCAAGCAAGACTTGCTAATTATCTGTCTAAAACCCACTGTGCCTAAATTGATAATGTGCCACAGTGTTAAAGATTTTTTTTATCTGGGAGAATTTTTAGCACCTACTGTTTTTATTCTGACTTCTGCTAATTGCAGTATTCCTACCAAAAAATATACAAGACACACCAACATTCTCTTTAAAAAAAAAAAAAAGAAAAAAACCCTCCTACAAATTAACTCTAATTACTAAGCAAAGACTTATACAGGATGGTCTCTGTATTTAACCTACAAATTCTCTTCCCTTTGAAGTTTTTTTGTGATTTTTGTTTATTTTTAAGTACTGGAGGACTGTTTAAAAAAAAAAAAGAGCAGATTGTTTTTATTTTTCCTGCAAAAATTAATAAGCCTCTGTAAGATTTGGGTCGTTTGCTTTTGAATTCACTTCATAGGTAAGATATGCTTGGCTTAATTGGTTCTTGCAATGAATTCCCAGTAAAGCCTTCAGGAACAAATTTTGTTTACCACCAAATTCTATGCATGAGTGTTATGATTCTGTTACATTAATGAAATAAGAACCAAAGGCCAAATTCCCACCTGAACTAATAAAGAATCAGCTTCTCACCATATCTTTTCCACTGGGGAGACAATCCTTTAAAGGGGAGGTGAAATCTGAGGTCCTCATAAAATTTGTGGTCATTTAAAAATCTTGCATGTGCCAAGTTAAAGGTGTTAGCCCCAGTGCCTTGGTGAAATTCCAAATTAAATATTTATGTTCTGTGTGCCTGAGATCTCTGTCTAATTTCATTTAAATATTATTTCTTTCCCTAGTGGCACCCTTCCAGTATAGTTGCTGAATTTCACTAGTGCTTTCTGCTTCATGATGGCAGTCTAACTTTTTTGTGAATATACAGAATGTGCAAGTGTATTTAAAGGAATTAAGTTATTTCTATCTCCTTTCACAAGTTCTTTGCATCCAATCAAACTGTTACATAAAGGAACAGAGAGGATCAAAAAGAGAGATGAGGTCTGTTATAATCTCTGATCCCTGCGGTTGTTCAGCCTGGAGCAGAGGTTTTGGGAACACCTCATTAGAGTTTTCCACTAACTTAAGGGAGATTATAAAATTAGGAAGGGGGGACGTTTTGTATGGGCAAATAGTGACAGGATAAGGGACAATGGTTTTTAACTGAAAGAGAGTAAGTTTAGATTGAAGATTGGGGTGAAATTCATTATTGTGAGGGTGCTGAGGCCCTGGCACAAGTTGCCCAGAGAAGCTGTGCCTGCTCCATCCCTGGGAGAGTTCAAAGCCAGGCTGGATGGGGCCCTGAGCAAACTGGAGTAGGGAAAGGTGTCCCTGACCACGGCAGGGTTGGATGAGATGATCTTTAATGCCCCTTTCAACCTAAACCACTCTAAGATTTTGTTTCATGTATATGTGAATTCCCTGGAAATACTACCACCAGTATGGGCAGTGACAGCAAGACAGAACACTTATTAAGATTTCTTGGGAGAAAAAAACCCTAAGATTCAGACTACAGGAATTAACATCTTCATTGAAACATGGGATCCCAGCAATGAGTGCCCAGTGGCAGATTTTTCCAGGTGCATGGCTGTACATGTACAGGTACAGGAGAGAAGGCAGCAGCTGTGTTTCCAGTGATGTGTGGGTTCTGTCATGTTCCCTCAGAGACCTGTGCTCTGTTTAAGCTCCAGTGGATGCACATTTCTGCACTCATGTGTTTGTAGGCTTTTACATGTGTTTGTAGGATCAAAGGCTGGAGCCTGCAGCTGCACTGCAGGCCATGAGCATCCGGGGCTGGGACAGAGTGGGTTCACATCCTCATCCCAGCCCCAGCAGCTCTTCTGGGCAATGCCATGGCATGACTTAGTTAGATACCTACTTTTGGGCTTGCCACCTTTAAAATACATGTAATAAATATAATAATTTTTTTTAACCTTCTCATTTAAAACTTTGAGGTGGCTCTTATATGAAATTCTTGCCAGTCTTCCTATGCCCAAGAATAGTGATTTTCAGTTGTGGCTGCACTTGGGACTTTCTGAGTAGTTACAGTAACATTATATGTGTAAATTGTTGAAGGATCATTCCTCTAAGCTAACCAGGGGGATTCTGAGCTACTTTATCTTTTCAAAGCACATGCCTAAACAGCCTGGACCATTCCCTCCTGGCATTATATGGAGAAATGCTTCCCTTGGTCCCAAACACCCCAGACATGAACACAAATTAGCTTCCTAAGTAGAGACATATAGGAGGATGATCAGAGCAAAGAAGAATGAAGGCAGTTAATACATTTTTGCTCAAAACAATTCTCATCTTCCCCATTTTTTTCCGGAAGTCACATAGTAACAGGCAGTAAAAAGCTGTTATAACTGGTTACCTCCTTAGATTTCTGTTGTGCTGAAGAAAATCTGCCAAAATACAGACAAGGAAATAAATGTATTAACTTCAGATTTATACCAGCTTAACAATGAGGAAAATTTTAATTCTGCTGTCACAATTCAGCCATCTTAGCAGGAATGTCTTATAAAATCTTCATTTTATAAAGATACTATAGGTGTTCTTACAGTAAGATAAGTCCTACTCATTAGGAGCGATGTTTCCCTTGAATATAGTAAGATAGTGCTGGCGCATTTTGGCTCAATCTAAAACAGAAAGAAAAATAATACTTGTTAAACTGAAAAAAACAGTTGCTAATTTTGCAATAAATGTCTGGAATATGGAGTTTTATTGTTTTGAATTCTTTTTAGTAGTATAAATATATATGACCCTGGAAAATAATCTCAATAAATTAATCATTATGAATGTGAGGAGACTTCAAAAAGGGTTTAGATGAAAGTTTGCAGAAATGCAATTCATTCTTGAAGACAATTTAATAAAAATATTGCAATTTTATATTTCTCTGTATTTAATATGTAATTTTCTTCAAACTATCCAGCTTAGAAGCAGAGTCTCTGGAATACTAATAGGCTATTGTTTATACTGTCTTAGAAACAACAGTATGAGAATAGGCAAGACAAAGACCTCAGCACTTTCTGTCTCCTGCTCTGAATTTCTGAGCATGCTGATGTGGCTCGTCTGCAGCACAGAGCAATGTGATCTCAGTGGCCCAGAAACAGCCCAAGATCCGGGACTGAAGGAAAGGAGGGATGTGGGATCTAAAAATGAAGAGCACTTACTTAAAATGAAAAAAAAAAAAAAATGCCCTTTCAGAATAAATAATATTTTGCAGTGAATAAAAATTTTGTCTTGAAATTGCAATAATTACTTTTTCCTCACTGACAATTGCATGCAATATTTGCAAGGTATACAGCTGAAATGTGGTGCAGGCCCTACCACACTTTAAGTAGCAAAAGATTCTTTGGGAGAGTGTTACTGCATGTAATTTGTGGAGCAGTGCCAGGAAATGTGCTGTGGAAACTTAAAAACGGTGCCTTTTCCCTTCATGTGTTATTTCCGCTGCCTAGAAGAGCACAACTCATAGTAATTCTAAAAAGGGCAACAGGGATAATTGGGTTCCTGCTGCTACACGTGTTTATCAGGGAGCTACTGCCAGATGTAGGACATATGCTACAAATGGTCTCCTTATCCCCAAAGAAATAAAAAACCCACCCAAACCAAACCCCCTCAGCTTTCCCCATCTCTGTTCAGACATAGAGCACTGGGAGTAAAGCCAGGGAGGTTTTTTTAGCTTTGATACCCCTACCTCTTAAATTAATGCTTCTAGTCAATTGATGGTTACAGATGAGGGATTGTTATAATTTTGAACAAATAATAAAAAGCCAAAGCTTTTCTTGAGAAATTTCGAGGCTGTGTGCGGTTTTGGATGTATACATAAAAGTTTATACAGCTCATGATTTGTATGTGGCTAGTGAGGATTGGGTTATGGCTCAAATTTCAGTATTGGGTATTTTTTACATTGGGAGGTGTTGTTTGACTGGATGCTTTTGCTCAACATGTGAAAATCAAAGCTTACTTTTGACTTTGCTCAAAATGAAAACAGTTGCAAAGAGAGCCATGGACTCATGTTTAATTCAGATTGTTGTGGGTAAAGAAGTTCACCAGACTCAAAGGAGAAAGAAAAGGCTCCTTTATTTTTGTTTTTTATTAATGGTATTCTGTGAAACTTTAAAATAAATTTAAGCTTTTTTAAAGCTTAAAATTTTTAAAAATTAGTAAAATGCTTTAATTTCTTTGAAACATACATTTAGAAATTACTGTCTTCTAAAAAACTCATTGAGCTGGAACATAGAATCTCTATCTACCAATCCAGGGACTCTACAAAAGTTATTTAATCTCACCATGAGCCTTTCTTCTTCATCTGCAGAAGCAAAAATCCTGTTGTGCTGTGAAATTAGTGAAGCAGCCCAACATTATTACAAGACTTTTGCAACAGATGCAAAACATGTGATGGGAAATAGGAAACTCAGATTCATATATGTGGACTAGCACAAGAAACCCACCAGGTTTTCTCCCTGTTAGCAGACTGTAGAAAATACTCAACTCTCACCTGAAAAAAAAAAACAGTGGTTAATATGATTTTTTAAGAACAGGTCTCTGAATAGCCTCAGGGGTGATGCTAAACTTTTGTGGAAAGAAAAATTATATTCCAAGCTAGAAATGCTTGCAGTCTGTGGACTGATATGTGGGGAAAAGCTGAGGCGAAAGTAGTCAGTGGTGATTGGCAAGTGAGGAATGAAAATTTGGAAAAAAGATATGAACAACCAGAGAGAAATGTAAGTTGGAAGGTAATGCTGCAATAAAAT
This sequence comes from Zonotrichia leucophrys gambelii, assembly GCF_028769735.1. Lineage (NCBI taxonomy): Eukaryota > Metazoa > Chordata > Aves > Passeriformes > Passerellidae > Zonotrichia > Zonotrichia leucophrys. The sequence continues at coordinate 106,892,411 of NC_088169.1, forward strand.
TGAGCTGTTGGAGGTCAGGAAGAAGGTACTGGGAGATACACCCTATATAGCTCCAGGGCAATGGGATAATGCAACAAGAAATGTTGCTTCATTTTTTTGTTTTATTATCATTTGCCTCTAGATGACATTCTGAATAGATGGTTTGTGATTCAAGTGCTCTGAAATATTATTTTTGTTAACACAAGTGCTAGACAAAATAATGTTTTGAAAATGTCAAGCCATTTTTAAATGACATGTACTGTATAGATACAATTATTATAGACACAATTTATCTCTCAAAATGCATGAAAATTGCAAATATAGACCTGATTCATACATATGCATTGAGAGGGCAATAAGGTGTTCTTTAAAGACCAAATGAAGCTTATTTATAGAATCACAGAATTATAGAAGGAAGGGATCTTTGGGTTGGAAGGGATCTTTTAAAGGCTGTCTAGTGCAAGCCCCCTGCAATGAGCAGGGTCACCTTCAACTCCATCAGGTTACTCAGACCTTGAATGTTACCCAGAATGGGGCATCCATCCCCTTTCTGGGCAACCCATTCCAGTGTCTCACAACCCTCATCATGAAAAATGTCCTCTTTATATCCAATCTAAATGTGCCATTTTAATTTAAAACCATTATCTCTTGTCCTATTGCAGCAGGGCCTATCCCAAAAAGTTTGCACCCATCTTTCTTATGGACCCTCTTTAAATACTGACAGGCTTCAATAAGGTCACCCCAGAGCCTTCTCTTCTGCTCTCTGTTACCCAGTGTGGTATCTGTACAATGAGGGATTTATTTTCACTTTAAATTTCCTATTTTAGAATACTGTGTTTAAAGCAACACAAAGAACTTGTTGTCTAAGAATAACACGGCTCTGAGAAGAATGTCAATTTATCAATTGAAACTGAGATGGGAGGTTGAAAACCCAAAAAGCAACATTTTCCTGCAAAAGCCTGTTTTGTTGATAATTGCATATCCATTCTTTTCAATATTAGAAAGAGTCTAGGAAAAGCTATTTTTAAAGCTCTGACAGCATAGAATTAATTTGACTACCAAAGAAAAATAATTTTAGCATCAGGAATGTTCCCCTGAACTTTTCCTTTTGCCAATATGAATGACTACATGGAAACCTTGTCAAGAGCTTGAACTGTGTCCAGAAACAAGTAGGAAGTGAGTGCTGTTCCTGGAACAATTATATCCTGCAAGTAGCACCACTCACCAAGGAGAAAAAGTGCACCTGGCACAAAATAATGGCTCCTTTTCTTTTGGGCAAATGAAGTGCCTCAATGAATATCCTGGATTTTTGTTGGTAATCCAGCACATGATTTCTGGCAGTTGATTATAAATCGAGAGGAGTGAGGAATGTTGGTGCTTGAGAAAACCAATCCTGGGGCCTTCTTGGTTTTCAGAAACACAACATGAAGTCATACCACCACAGTGTTAAGATAAAATAGCAGAGGTGTGTTACAGACCTGCAATTGGCTCAGACAAAATTATTTGCCATAATTTGTTGTTGTTATGGTGCATTGGTAGCAGGCTTTGTGTTGTGCTCAAGGTTTCTCATCTTCATACTCTGTATTTTGTCTCTGTGTTGTCAGCATTGCTCACATTCAGATTATCATGGAGTATGATGGGATATTTCTCTGGTGGGCTTCTTTTCTGGAAGATCTATTCATTTACAGACAAGGCTCATGAGCTCTGTAAGACAAAAAATGCTGAGGCACAGCAAGAGACCTGAGTATAATCTTCATCTAAACTGAAAACTAAGCTTAAAGCTTGGATTTTTAGTCTGCTATTTGGAGGCAAATGACGCCATTCTCACTGCTCCCCCAGGAAGATTAGATAAGGCTCCCTCAAAAGAAAAGTGAATGCATGCTATGGGTCTGCTGAAGATTAGGCAAAAGGTTCCACCTGTAGGTAGAGGTTCCCTTTTGATCTACCCAAAATCCTTAGTAGTAAATGAGGATATAAGTCATTAGTAGTGACAAAATTCTTCAAAGACAGAGCATGCCACCTTGAACAAGCACCCCAAAGTTTCAAGAGGCTTAGAAAAAGAACGATTAGGTCCAAAACAAACCAACGCCAAATATAAAGGTTGGTTTGTTTCTCACCAAGTGATGAATGCAGTGGGTCGCTATGCATTAGTTACAAACTCTCTCTGCTGGCTGGCATTAGAACTTGCAAATAATTTTTCTCATCAGCTGTTTAATACAACATGAAAATTTTGCAATTCATTATCTGTACAGAACCAGTGGCCACCTCAACACAAAACACCAAATTACCCTTTTGGATAAAATGAAAAAAGTCTATATTTCTTGTGAGTTTGGATAAAATGTTTTTAGCAAAGTGTAAGTATAAAATTCTCTTTGAAATGACTTGTATTTTGACAACATAACATACAACTTAATGCCAAGAAATACTGTGCAGATTTCTTCTTGGAACATGTCATAATTTCTATATCCATGTTTGGAGTCTTAAAATAAATGACTAGGAAGTACATTTACAATTCTACATCTGAGTTAATTCTAGAGGAATGCTTTGATTTTTGATCCTTTATGCTCTATTAATGACAATTTTTTGACTGTCCAGAAAGGACCATGCTACCTAAAATGCAGGAAAGTTGCTGGAATCCATTTTAGTTACCTTCTCTTTCTTGCTCTGAGCAGTAATTTCCAGATAAGCACTCATAAATTCTTATATGTTTTGTAGTGTGAACTGCCACCAATTAGGAACTAGGCTGAGACCATCAAACTCTTTTTAATTAGAACCTCTGATTGGATTCATGCCAAGATCCCAAAGGTAAAAAACTACAGTTCAGACATTTGCCATTTTTTCCAAGTCAAAATTTGAATTCTAGTCAGCTCTCCTTCCTCAGTTTAGCATTTGCCTTCTTGGTGTATGAGCTTGTGTATGAGGTTAAATTTTATTTTCCTTGGCAGGAAGTGGAGATGTTCCTGCACAGACTGAGCTGAGAGCATCCCATTATTCCATTCCTGTCATACACCATTCCATTTATACTGGCAGGCAGAAAAGCAATTTTATCTCTCACAATTTCATTCTATGTATTTAATTTCTAATGAGTTTCAGGCATGCTCCATTCCTAGGCACATTACCTTCCATTATAACTGCAACACACTACAATATTTAAAATAATAATAGAGAATAATAACAATAGCTAATGTGTAAACATCGGGCTCATTCTGCCTTGAATCTGTTCTTACATAGTCTGACAATTGTAGCCTGGTAAGAGGTAGATCTGGCCTCTGGATGTTTGAGCTTGGAAAGATAACTTGTTGTTGTTGTTGTTGTTGTTGTTGTTGTTGTTATTATTATTATTATTATTATTATTATTATTTTAACCTTTACAATCTGTGATTTGAAATTCATGAATTCAGTAAGCCATAACCAGCTATCTGAAATGGAAAATTGTTTCCCATGTGGCCAGGAAAATGCACAAATGAGCTTTTCCTGACACTGAAATATCTGTGCATTGAATGCATTTGTATGTATAGAGAACTCCACACATAATGTTCTCCAGAACAGCCTTTGTAGTGAATAGATTTGAGAGCAGTGAACCTTACAAACAGAATGATAGCTGAGGGATAGTTTTGGAGTTCATACACACAAAAAAATCTATAGGGTCCTATGTAAATAGCTGGAGGCTGGAGGAATTAGACAGAGAAAAATTATGTCTGCTCAGGGAATAGACAGCTCAGACCAAGTTGTTGACCCATTAAGTCACCTATGACAGTACTGAGACAGAAGCCAGGGGACTTCAGCTCAATCCTCAATTAGGTCATCCAATCACAACGTGTTTAGGAACACAACTAACCAGATGAGTTGCAGGATGTCTCAACTCCTGCCCTTTCTGTGTCCCACAACTAAATTTCAGTCAACTACATCAGAAATAAAATAAAGATGAGACCACTGCTGCACCAACAGCTTGTGGTTGCACTAAAATATCACTCAGGTTAAAGAAATGCTCTTACTGATGTGAGGTTTCAAGCCTTTGTTGAGACTTAAGCTAATTTACAACCCAATAAGTATAAAGATTTATTGAAACACTGTTAGGCACATTATTCCTTTTTCCGTGGCTTAACTTTTTGGTATGATTTTTAGGCCAGAATCCAATTTTAGAAGTATTTTAGAGAAGTGCTTCCAAAGTTAGATGTCATGATGTGGGCAAGCCAAATCCCCCCAGACAAGAATTAATAATTCTCCATGATATTTCAAGGAGATTTGGGGAGCTTGGTGACACTAAAAACATTTCGGGATAACTAACCATCATTACACAGTTCAGAAGCAATTTTAAAATCTTAATTCTGTCTTGGGAAAAAGCTGATATTTGGACAAGTAATTTTTTGTACATTACATGCAAAATCTGATAACCTGGTAGGTCCAGGTTCTTTGAAAAGAAAATAATTTGGAAGGATCTAAATATTCAGTGCTGAAAGGATGAAGAGAGAGTTTTAAATTCATTATTCTTTTTTGAGATTATGTTTAGAAGTAAACTATAAAATTAGTCTTTTTGTTTCCTGAAGTGTTTCCAGTTATTGCCATCTTAATCCCTATGGATGAGTTCCTTTTCTAGGGAAGGATTTCTTTTAACCTTTATGTATGACACTTAACTTGAAGTACATTGTGATAGCTGCTTATGAAAACCATTTCCCCTGCAGATTTTGTGATTTTTAAAAATTCTTATTGTTTCATTTCCTTGTGGGTTTTTAATATTATGATCATAATTTTTGATCGTTGGGGGAAAGCAAATAACTCAAATGGGCACTGAGTCATTGCAGATCCAAAAGTTAATAACTTCCTTCACTAAAGTAACTCCATATTCTTCCTGAATCAAATGTCCTGTGCCCAGCCTCTTTTTTTTAATTAGATGTGCAATCATAGCAGGTTTTGATTAGAGTAAAACAGGTAAAGCTCTCACGAGACCACCTTGTGTCTGGTCATAAGGATATGGCAGGAGGTAGAAAAAAGACCTGGGGGACTGTTGTTCTCACTCAGGATTAGACATCCATTATATTTCCAATTTGCAGGGGGAGAACCATTCACTGGAAGCCTCATCATCCAACTGCTATCTATACTGATTCTTTTAGAGAGAATTTTACTGATTTTTCTAGACTAAAAAATCTACAATTTCTAAAATTTTAGAGCAATGTTGAGCAAAAAACTTTCAGGCAAAGCAATTCTTCTCTGGAGAGCATATCCTCTTAGTTTTGCAGCCTTTATTTAGCAGAAGCATTTTTCTTCACTCCAGCTTGTGAATCTTTAACTGAGTCTAGGAAATAATGTGATGTTCAGCAGACTCCAGTCAACTAAGATTACATTCTTTGTACCATGAGAGTAAGGGGGAAAAAACACATTTGTTGAGACCAAAGGGCTCGCAGAGGCAGCCCCGGAGTAATTCAAACATAAACAGGAAAGAAACTTGATAGAAAAGCCTGGCACTGGTCCATGTCAAGGCTAATTACTGCCACTTTGTTCATGCAAAGTTCTGAATTAATAAGGTAGAAGAAAAAGGGAATAGAGAGTGTGCACTTCTCTTCAAGGGCACAGCTTCATCCTCACAATTCTTTGCTTGCTCTTGAATTGAGAAGACATAAGAGCTGTTTCACAAAATATATGCTGGTTGAAACACACTGTCAAATAAAAAAAAGCAATTCTGATTTTGTTGACATTAGAATCAAACTTGTTAGGTAGTATTTAACAGTTATTGTGGCCTTATATTTGATTAGTCAGAAACAGGGGCAGGTCTGTTTTATAGTAGGTCAATTTATCTGTCTAGCATTATGCCACTAAGCAGTCAATTTGTTTTCTCCTACATATATCAGTAATTTAAAGTGCATTTTCTTTGTTTAGCATTCAAACATGTCGAATGCTGTAATTATTTCAGTAAAATGGCAGCTGTAGGATTTAAATGGATAAGATAAAATATGTTTCATTTTTTAAACATAAACATGGATATAAAACCATCTTCCTTTTCAGAAATTTTGGCATGGCTCTGAAAATCCTGCTGCAAAGGATGGGTGCCTGGCCTTGGAAACAATCCTTCTGCAGGCAGTAGATTACCCACCTGGGTGATGAATTTTAGGAGGGGAAAAATGGTTTTTACCAATGGAAGGCTTTTCCAGAAATGCAAGTCCATCATTTCTATTTGATGCCTTAGAGGGCCTAACCACTGAAGTGAAAAACAATGAAACTAGTTGAGCAAATGGCCAAACTCTGAGATTTTCACAAAATGGAGAAAAAAATTCATGAACCAAACAGCTTTTTCATGGGTGTAGTCCAAAGTAAGCTGTTTCTATTAGGGCTATTCCTGTAATACTGTAAAACAGAGACGTGTGTCTGTGTCTGTGTGCACACACAGACATTATCTCTGAAAAGAAAAAAGCAGTCCTGAGAGCTGACAGACCATTGATAAACATTATCTGTTTATTTTTTCCTTGAACTTAAGGCCGAACAAGTAAAGGTTCATGTTTTCCACACACCCCTTTGATGTTTCATTGACTGCTTTTGTCAAAGTGAAATGTTTGAAAGCTGGGAACCAGAAAGATGCAATAACTTTGCATAATGTGTGTGATACCATTTTCTGCTATTTGTAGGTAAAAAACATGCATTGTTTGCTAATGGCTTGAAATAGCCGTAAGATGATTTTATGTGTGCAGACTCACAAACCCTGCATATCTGGTCAGTGCCAAGCATGCAGTATTCTCAGAGTTCAAAAATACATGTAGCTTGGAATTGCTGCTCAAGTGACATCATTCAAGCCATTTTAGCACATTTTATGTAGCCTATATGAATACCACATTTTAAATTTGCCCAGGCCTTCTTGCCATTTTTATGTCAAAAGCTGGAAAGTACTCGAAATTAGATCCTTTAGTTTCAGTCCTGCTTACTCTTCTGCATGCATGGAAAATGTGGTTACTCTACAAACTGTACTTTTTAGTGTGTGCACAAGTTTGTGTTTCTCAAGGCCAAGAGTATTTGATACTTCCAGGCAGATTAAGAGCCATTCTAACAGCATAAATGCAGGACACAGTGTGAAGGCAAAGACAAATCTACTGTTTCGCTGAAGGCCATTAAAAACTGTGATTTTTGGCAAACCTATCCATTGCTGTGTTAAACTATAACAGAGATATGTTCAGAGGGGAAACAGTATCCCCTTTGTTGAGCCAGAAAAAAAAAAAATCCTGATTCCAAGCTGCCCTTATAAATTCTCACTGAACCCTTTCAAGTAGCTTGCCAAGACATTAGGCAGTTTTAGGAGAACACTGGGGTGCAGATTAATTCTTAATAAATTGATTGATATCCCTACAAGTCAGCAAGCAAGCTGTGTGCTCAGATGCCATTTGGGTCCCGTGTATCTGACAGCGTCTTGTGTAAATTATGGTTTCATTCTTTAAAAGACCAGTGTGTCATCTGTATTAAAAGTCTTCAAGAGCTTACAGTTGTTTCACATTATAGCTTATTGTATTACAGTTCTGGTATATTCTTTCTATAAGTAATCTTCTGGGAGCCAGGGAAATAGGAGCCCTTCAGAGTGCAGCGACAATGACTTTTCCATGTTTCCGTTCTGCGCCGGGCTGGAAGAGACTCATGGAAGCTTCCTGGGCACCCAGGTTTCTTAACATTTCAGTCAGTTTTCACTGGGTTTTGATTTTCACTTTGAAAAGAGAGCTGGGGGAAACTGGTGATTCCAGACAAACAGTAAATATTCACCTCTCGGCCATTGTTAACTCCCAGAAACCTAAAACTCAGTTTTAGTTGGTCTGGTTGGGTTTGGGGGGTGGTGGTGTCTGACCAGTACTCCCAAAGTGACTGAAAATTATCAGACAGATCAAAAAAACAAACAAACAACCCCCCCAAATCCAAACAAACAAAACCAAAAAAACAACCAACCAGACAAACAAACAAAAAAATCCCCAAAAAACAAAACAATAAAAACCCCCAAAACAAACAAACAAAAAACTGCCGGATGTAAAACAGCTTCAGGGGTAAATTACTCTACAGGTAAAAATGTGTTATCATATACATTTCTAGTAGAAAATTGTGGAGAACCTGTATGTATATTTCAATAGCAATAATTTAGTCCCTTTGAAAATTGTCCATGTATGTGTTACAGATGTTTGATAAGGAACACTAAGAAAAGTGATATTTCATTTGTTTCAGCCATGCTTTTTGCAGGAATAAGGGTATATTTTTTTACAGTAACTACAACAGGAGAAGTCACTGAATTTTCACTGGGTTTGGGTTTTATAATCAGTGTTTGGGTTTTATAATCAGTGTGATCTTTTTCCATTTTTCAACCTATAATTTTTGACACACACAAAACAGATAAATTATCAAAGAAACTACATCTATGCATATACGCAATTAAAAATATAGTTAATTTAAAGGAAAATGTCCTGTAAGTGCCATTAGAAGCCTATCACACTATCATACATTAAAAATGAGGACAATTATTACATTTTGGAGGGGCGTTTGACCATGTCTGGACACGAAGTGTCCACCAAAACTGTCCCTTTTCAGCTGGACAGAGGAGAGAAAATACAATGAAAGGCTTGTGGATGGAGGTAAGGACTGGGAGAGATCTGTCACAGATAAAACAGAGTTTACTTGGGGCAAAATTAGTTTAATATATCATCAATCAAATCACAGTAAGAGAACTAAATATTAAAACCTTTCACCCACACCTCCCTTCTTTCCAAGCTCAACTTCATTCCCAGTCTTGTGCATGTAATGTCCCTGCTGCTTCTTCCTCCTGTAGCTCTTGCTCCACCCACAAAAACTTTGCCATGAAAACTCAATAAAAATTTTATTTTTTTAACCGTGTCTTTATATCATACAATTTCTATTATTTAATTTTCTGTGAGTTAAATATTTCCATGGCTATTTTTCATCTTTTCAGTGTAAATGTGAAAATGTTTTTTTCCAACTTAAAGGTTTAAAATGAAGTTCCCATAAAACATTTCTGGGGTATTTGGGATGAGAAATTGCCAAGTGTTCTACATTTTTTAAGTGTATACTGTTGGGATGCACCCAGAATTACTTCATTTAAATTTCTCTGCTGATTTTGCTTCCAGGCCAAATCTCAAAGCTGATCCCTGTTTGTAATAAAGAAAGAGCAGCAGTGCAGGGATGCCAGGGATGTGAGTGAATTCACACCTGAGTTTTATTTTGCAGATTACCTGTCAGTACCATTATTCCAGGGGCTGGAATAATGGCAAGGGCAAGGCCAAGGCACTACACCTGTGTGTGTAGCAGCAAGTTTCTGAAACCTGAGTCTGTATCTGGTGTCTTGATCTACTCTAGCATCTAAAATAAGCTCCTTATCTCTCTGGAAAGAAGAGAGCTTCTGAAAAGCGTGATGCTAGAGTGTTGAAAATAACTGACATGAGTGGGCAAGGAAGAACTGTTACTGAACAATAAGATGTTAAGCATTTCCTTTATTAAAACAAGCCTTTGAAAATATCTTACAAGTCAGGTTTTGCAGAACAGGCATTAATGCACTTATATACTAACACTTCACTGGATATTTTGAATTATTTCTTATTAATTTATCCCATTAGAACTACTAATTTTGCTCTCAAATATTCTTAAATTATACTTTTTACTCTGTGAATGCCTCTTATTATTGTAGGCTCCTTTTGTTTTCTTTAGTTTTTAACCTTTCTGCAGATGAAAATAAAATTATTTAGTAACACCTAGAAAATCATACCTCATCTATTCACATCCAGGCTTCATGTACTCTGCAAAAACTCTGTGCTGACATCTAATTCAAAACTGTGAGGACTGTGGCATCCCATTGTTCTTTTCCAGCCTGTTAAAATGCACCCCTCCTGTTGAAATGTATCTTTCCTGTATGGAGAATCCAAATAGTTTATATATGAACAATTTTTTTTCCATTTTCTTAATAGGAGCCTATAATAAGGATGGGATACCATAGGGGCTATTTTATTGGCTTGTTAGAATGCAGTACATTGATCCCAACTGCTAAATCATTTTTATGGCACATTAACAGTATCATGACATCAGGAAACATATCTCTCAGCTTGAGGGACCTCTTTCCAAACCAAATGCATCCCACATGAACACTGAAAACAAATCATATCAGTCCATTCTACAGTGGAGTAATAGAGGCCATTTTCAGCCTTAAAAGTGCTTGCTCAAATGAGTCTTTGCTCAGACTTGGGATTATATTTAAAGGTTTGGAAATACCTGAGGTTTTATCTGAGCTTTGTGTTACTGTCTTAGCATAAAGATGTTTGTTTGTTTTCTTAATTTGGGTTTTTGTTGAGTGGAGGTTTTTTGTTTGTTTTTTGGTTTTTTTTTTTTGGAGGTTTTTTTTGGAGTTTTTTGGGTTTCTTTTGTGGAATGCATTGGTTTATTTAATCATATATTGATGGAAAGCACTTCAATTCTGGAGTAAATTTTTACTACTTCTTGGTGCCTGGTATTGTGCAGAAAAGGAAGATGGAGAAAGCAATGGATGGTTTGGCCTTCATGCATTTCAGAATATGTGTGGCACTCTCTTAATCAGATCATTGGTGTAGGGAAAAAAGTATTATATGAACTATGTTTTCACTGTATCACAAATATTTTGTAAAAAATACTTCACAAGCAGGAAAGTGAGCATCTGATTCTAATGTTATATTTGCAGGATGCTTCATTTCATGTTGGGAGATGTTCTCTACTCAGCATTTACGCACAAGTTTGCCTCGCAGAGAATGAGCCTTGCTCTGTTTATCTCTCTTTTTTCCTTTTTTTTTGTATAATTTCTTCTACTGTTTGCTAATCATGACAGTTGCCCTCTATTTCAGAAATCAAAACAGTAACTACTGAAACAGCAAACATTTGCAGCATTCATTATTGCCTGCAGCCTTCCTTTGATATGCAGCCTCTGTCTCCAAATTAACAAATTAATATGAAAATGGCTGGGATGGGGAAGGCTGAAGAAAATAATCTGAATATACTTCTAATATATTCTCTTATGCTCTATTAAATCAGACCTGATATCACCTTTGTAAAAGCAAAATGAATCCTGAGAAATCTGAGCCAGGGAACCTGATCCAAATTTCTAAGAAAAACATCAGACATCTTCTCAGAAGGGACATGGTGCCTGAAAATACCCAGATTTATCTCCCATTTCAGCCAGAGCTTGTCATTAACAAATTATGGCCTCCTTTAATGTAAGAGAAATACTTGGGAGAGTTCTGTAGCTGTTAGTAACTACCAAATTTTACATGAACCAATTGCATTAAGTAAAGCATGAGAATCTTCCACCATTTTTTAGGGTGAACAGGGTCTCCTTCACTCTTCAAATAACTTCATTCTTAGCACCATGTGTGATAATTTCTCATCTGTTTCCTATTCTGCAGGGAGAACCTGGCTCCTGTACAAAATAGTGAAATTATTGTGTTTCCTACTTGTTTTCCCAGGCTCCTGGTTCCCCATATCTCCTGATGTTAGATATGCATTGACCATCCCATTGAACAAGAGACTCAAAGAATTAACTTTTAATGATGATTATTATTATTTAGTGATGATTATTACATGATAAAATAGGTGAAAATAGTCTGATCAATAGGTAATCATTCATTAGGTATACTTTTCTTTCTTTCATTCTTTCTTTCTTTCTTTCTTTCTTTCTTTCTTTCTTTCTTTCTTTCTTTCTTTCTTTCTTTCTTTCTTTCTTTCTTTCTTTCTTTCTTTCTTTCTCTCTTTCTCTCTCTCTCTCTTTCTCTCTCTTTCTCTCTCTTTCTCTCTCTTTCTCTCTTTCTACCTCTCTCTTTCTTTCTCTCTTTCTCTCTTCCTCCCAGGCAAAAAAAAAAAAACCCAAAACCACAACAAAAACCAATGGCATTATGGAAGTAACACTAGAGAAAATGAACACTATATTTATGCCAATACATGAAGACAAGTATATATGAAATCTGTGTGACTCACTGCCTTATTATCCTACATAGAGGTATATGGCAGTGTATTTTTGCTGAGAAAAACACTAAACTTGTATATTTTGGCAACAGATTCTTGATACAATTTTTAATGGGTTTTCATAGTAACATCTGGTTTGGCTTTTTTTACATCTTAGTCACAGTCATAGAGCATTATTAATGGGTTTCTGTGAATGTTTGTTGAGCATGGTTGTAAACCATTGAAAAAATAAAATATGCACTACCTGCCTGTAGGAGTAAGGGGTGTGCTTGTCTCATCCCGTGGATGACCTCCCCTTCCCATTTAAATGGATTCACATCTTGTATTTCTCCCCTTTTCATGTAAATGCATTCACATCTTATATTCCTCTCTCTTCCTTTTAACACCTTCTAGATGCAGAATGAATTCTGTGCTGTCAACCTTTTTAATTTACCAAGGACTGGGTTTTGCTCTTTGTACCTAACTGTGGGAATGAAGTGATTGGCACTTAATCACTCCTGGAGATGTTGTTCCCAAAGAGATGCTCCTCTTGTCCTGGCAGGAAATGATTCACTTGATGTGCATCCTTCTTTTCAGTGACTCTGAGCATGCACAGCTCAGAAACATGGTGAGGAGAACAGTTTTATTTCTCAGTTTCATGAGATAAGTGCTCCATTAGTAGACCTGGTTGCTCATCTCCATAATCAGTCAGGAAGAAGGAGTGAATCTTGAAAGTGAACACAGATCTGATCCAGAGCAAAGGAGGCTTTGGCAACATCTCATGTAAAATTTCAAGGGCCAAGCAAAGACTCAAAATAAGGGGTTAATTTTAAATTTCTGCTGTGCTCTGGGGCTCCTCAGAGAACTGATTTCAGTTCTGTGTGTATGTTTCTCTGGTGTTGACTGCCCATCTGCTGGGAATATAACTGAGTGTTTGGAAGCATTTGATTTCCTGTCAGCTATAAGATATTGATCAGTTAGTAATCAAATGTTGCCATCAGAGCCACCCCCTGGTACAGAATTACACTGTGAGCCCCCTGCCCAGTGCCACTTGGCCTTCTCCAAGTCCTCAGTCTCCTCTGCAATGTTTTTGTCAAGTACACCCTTGTGATCACAGACAGGACCCATCTCATGCAAGAAATAATAACCTCAGAGTTTCTTTGTGTCTTTATCAGACCTGTAACCAGAGAAATACTTGGGCTGGATGTTCTAACAGATGTTCCCTGCATACTTAGCTGCATTGTAGAGCACAATTACCCTTCCAGAAAAAGAAGAATTTTAAGAGCCCAGCACTGCACTATTTGCAATGAAAACTTTATGGGAAGCAATGAGTGGGAAAATTTATTATCACCTGATTTTCAAAGTTGGGTTTTCTTTTTCTTTTGGAGGGTGGGGTGTGTGAGGGCAGTAGGTATGGGATTTTTTGTTCTGCTTGGGGTTTTTTTTTTTTTTGTTTTTGGTTTTTTTTTTTTTTGGTTGCTTGGGTTTTTTTTTTTAAAACATATTTTTAGAATTCAGCACTGAGGCACAGCATAACTCTCATCATGCAAGGCATTAAGTATGGAAAGAAGTAATTGATTGCTGGTTAGTTGTAGCTGTGACTTGTGTTCCTATTGGAATAATAACTCACAAACTCTTACAGAAAACAGCTATTTGGCACATTCCTAAAAAGCATTTGTGTAAGTTTGGTGCGCTTGCCTCATACATAATGCATACTCCTTAATCACCTGCATAGCCAAAGGATGGCACTTTAAATTGATGACTGTGATATATTCATACGTAGAACAAATTAGTTTAAGGACAGATGAAGAATAGATGTGCACTCTAGCTAGCATGAACTGTTACAATTATAGAGATTATTACAACCACAGTCTAATACCTTCCAGACATCAGAAATCATTAAGTGCCAGAGTTACACAGATCTACAAGCTAGTTCTATCACAAAAATTTAGCTGCATTACAGCAGTTTCAGTTGTGCTACTAGATTTGAGATTAGAATATTTCTACTAAAAATACTTATTTTCACAGGTTCCAAATTTAACCAGAGGAAAGCATGATAAAAATATCCCCAAGAGGAAAAGAGAGGATTATAGGGGGGTAAATTTTGTCTTGAAGCATTTTGTTTCCAATACATAAGAGGAAGGTGTTGTCTTAAATCAGTGGAAATAAGGGTGAAACTGTTGACCTGAACAAGTGTGGGACTGAAAAGAGTTATCCTCATTTGCTTGAGGATAACTTAGAAAGTAATGAATTAGTAATATCTGTCAAAAGAATCTATAAAATATTGCAAAATCTAAACTCACTCCAGGCTGCACCTAGGTTTAGAAGTGAGCATGAATCAGACCAGTACATCCTAATACCTGCAGGTTTGTGTGTGTGGCCTCTACACTGAATATGGATAACTTTTATGGCTTGAACTACTCCCAAAATTTACTCTCAAAAAGTAACTGGAAAGCAAAATGTATTAGAGATTACATTTTTCCTGTTGCAAACACTGTGAAAGAATGACTTGCCTACTTGTCAGATTCTTCTCTACTCTTACAGTAGAGAACATCTGCAGTTTCATTGGTGCTTAAATTCTTTACTCACAAAGACTTTTTATCTCCATGAGGCAAAAAAGGCATGTGCACATGATAGGTAGCCCAGAAAGTCATGGCAATAGTCAGGAAAAATGTTTGTACCAAAAAAAAGTCAATGAAAGTTAACAGTTAATTATATATATTTTTTTGTTTTGTTTTTTTGGTCATAAATCCAGTGGTTTTGTCTTTCTAAGTTACCATTTTTATATATGCAATTTCCTACATAACCCCAGACATTACATCTATGTATATGTGTGTACGTATATGTATATATCCTTCCCCCAGGTCATACTTACTCTCTTACTGACAAGTGGAAACATTTTTAAACTAAAAGAGAAGAGATATTAGGAAGAAATTATTTACTGGAAAAAGATGCCCAGAGAAGCAGTGGATTCCCCATTCCTGGGAGTGTTCAAGGCCAGGCTGGATGGAACAACCTGGTCTAGGAAGGTACAGATAATCTTTAAGGTCCTTCTCAACCCAGGCCATTCTATGATTCCCCTTAGGACAGGAAATGCATGGTGGCTCTGTGAAAATGTAGTGGAAAGAACAGAATATTCATTTTTTTTTGTTTATTCCTGTTTTTTGCTTGTTTCTGAGTCTTTGCATTGGCTTGGATCTATCTGGGAAAGTGAACCTAAAGGAGAGAATGCCAACACTGCTCTTCACCAGGGCTGGATGCAAAATTCCACAATTTTCTCCTATTACCACATCTCTTTATTCTTAACATTAAATAGTGACAGGCACAGAAATGTTCATGCAGGCTAGCAAGGAACAGAAAGGAGGTTCAGAAAGTGAAACAATTCCCATCATCCTGCCCTGGTAAAATGTGAATCCTATAAAATAGGGAAAATCACCCTCGTCCACCCCTCACCAATCACTATCACATGTTCTTTTATTAAGACATGAGAACTGGCATTCTTTTCAAGAGAAAGAGGTCGGTTAATGTGATTTTTTTTTTTTTCAACAAGCCAGCCGTTGGTATGTTTATGCACATCACCAAAATGCTATGAAATTTCACTGTGGAAGTCTCTTGGTTAAAATGAGGTTTATATTGGATTTTTTTTGGCCAGTTGCTGCATCTGCTCTAGATTAGGCAACATATGGAATGAACAAAGTGAAACTAGAAGCTAGGAGGAGAGCATTTGGAGGTTGGACTGACAAGAAACAGGTATTTTCTGGATATTTGAGTCTAAATTCTAAGTTTTCAAAAAGAAATTGACCTAGGTAGTTAACAGCTAACTGCTGTGTGACTGCAGTGGACATTAGGCCTTAAAATTTGTCTAAAAATATGAAAACAACAAAAAATGTGCTCATGCTGAAACGGATACAATTCAAACTCAGATGGTGATGGAAACAAAAAAAGACCAGAAAGAAGAAATCGTGATTTTTGTACTGCTGTCATTGTTAGGCAAATCTTGCACACATTCTGCTTACAACAAGACTCACTATTACTTAAACCCCTCGATGAAAGCCACACTATTCAGGAATTAGTAGATGGAAGTCCAGAAGCTCTGTAACTTAGATAAGCTGATGCATGAATCAGTGTGCATTCAGAGGAAGGTAGGCTGGTTTGTTTTGTTTGCTTGTTTTGGTTTCTTTGGTTTGGTTTGGGTTCACTTTTTTTTTTTTTTTTTGTAAAAAAGGATTGTCCGTGTAAAAACATTTAGAGTGAAACCATGAGTGATTGTTAAGGTCCTTAAGACTTATTTTAAACTTTTTTTATGTAACTCCACAGTCCACTTCTGTAATTGTAGGTCTTTTGTACAGCATGTGTCTTTGTTTACATTTGAATTGATTAAATAATCCTCAAAAATATTAAAATTTTGGGAAGAAAAGCAAATGGAAATTTGCATTAAAAAGACCCATGTTAAGATTTCAACTACAACAATACACAGCATTTAATCTTCAAACTCCAACTAAGGTCTGCACCCATCCCACACTTAAAATGTTTTTGATTTTTCTTGGAGGAGGCTATCATTTACATCCACCATTTTCAAGTTTGTTGTAGTGCTGCATTCTGGTAATTTAAGGGAAAAAATCTGAAGGTGTGCACTGGTTAAATCCCCAAGAAAAATATCTCTTGCAGGTGCAAAGTAGATTCCACAGCAGTGGCCATGTCCAGTCGCCTCAACTTCCATGGTCCCTGGTGCACAAGACTTATTTTTGGGTAGGTGCTGTTCATCCATGCAGGCCCTTGAGGTGGATTCCCAGGTGTGAGTTGGTGGCCAGAAGGGGTCCCATCCATGAGGTCCTTTCAGTGCAGGGCTGTAGCAGAGGTCAAGTCTTCCTGCCTCCTGTTCCTGCACCTTGCAAGTACAAGAAAAGGTGATTTGGTTCAGGCATAGCAGCTGGTGACTGAAGTACATGCATCTCAAATACCTGTGGACTGGTGTGCAAAAAGGACAGAAAATAACAGTTTCTCCTATAGATGAGGTTGGGTTTAGTTCACTGACAGAACTACAGATTTGTCAGAAAGTTTTCTTCCTTTTTTTTTTTTTATTTTAATCTGTCTACACAAAGACCAGAAGACCAAAGTAACGGTAAATTTTTCCACTGCTACTCTATACTAGACAGCAAATCTTGTATCCAAAGTATTCTCAACAGAGGCAGAAATTTAAATGTAAATTATAAGCATGGCTTTAGGCTGCTGCTTTTTTTTGCCTTTTTTTTTTTTTTACATATTCTGTCAATACCTTATTAATGCAATTTTCTGCTATTTAGTCACCAGGACGTCAGCGAGGTCTGTACTGCAAAGCTTCAGTTTGCTGCCACAGGGTCCACATGCAGGGGATTCCACTGCACAGTGTTGTAACCTCTTTATCTCGAGCTGACCTTGCTCACCACTCGTCTCTGTAGGTGGCAGAAGCTTTATCAGCACCTCCAGCAAGCAGCACCACTCTCTGGTTGGAAAACATCTGTGTTTACACTCAGAAATGTCAATCATCTTGTCCTTTTAATTCTCACTATTGCTTACTGCCATGTCTGTCAGCAAGCAGCAAGCTTCCTGTCTTTACCAAAAGCTCATCTATGCTGAAAAAAAGGAGCAAGGAACATTCTATAAAAGTGCAGCATGTGGGGTTAGAGTTTTTTTAAAACTATACTAGTGTGTAAAATGAATTTACCAATCTGTTGATATTACTTGGTTGTTTGAGGCCCTTATCACTTCAGAAAAACTTAGGAAGGACACAGTAATAAACTATGCTGTCAGTTTTGAGATATTTCTCCTCACCTTTGATTTGGGGTTGGGACACACTTATGCAGTAAAACTGTACACCTTTACAGAATAAAGTTTATCCATACCATTGCAGTGCCCAGCAGCACACCTGCATTCCCACTGCATGCCAAAATATCCAGTAAGCTGAGCCCACTGGCTTAATCCCTGGGCCATCCACAATTCCAGTGTTATGTGTAGTTTTCAGACTGTGTTTAAGTTGCACACAAATCATGGTCAAATAATTCACTCAAGACCAAACACTGCAGGATCTGGTTTCCCTGGCAGGAAAAGGCATTATGGAAAACTTAAGGAAACCATAGAATCCTTGTGCACAGGGTGTGCTGCTCATTGACATTAGCATGAAGCAGCCTTAGCAAGTGAAAGAACCTGACTGTGCAGCTTCAGAAAACCACTTATTTTTCTCCTTCAGTCATTTGTAAGCTCTCAAAGAAAGCAGAAAGTCTGTACTCACATGCCTACCTAATCCAATATCTCTTATTCCTCTGGGTCAAGGTTACCCAGTTCTGTCAGATGGAATATAAATTTCCTGTGAAACATTGACATTTGAGGGCAAGAAGGTCAAATATAGGATTGCTCCTTTGTTGTGGTCAGTTTGTTCTGTGCAAAGTATGTAATGTGACATAAAGAACTCAGTGGAACTTACATTTAGCTCATTTCCAAGTCCTGGCTGGAAAGTGTACCCTCAATTTCCAGGCAGTAAGGATTTCTATATCATTTATCATGTGCCATACATCATAGTCCTTGTACATTCTAAACTGTTCCCTGTCAGTGATCACAAAGTTTTGTTTCTCTGCTGAGTTCTACAGCAAATGCAACCCAGTGTTCCTAAACCAGGACATTCACTATTTTAATTTTTGTGGTGGCAAATGGTTTTCCTCCTACTTTTTTTTAATTTTACAGGTTGACTAGTTGACTAAAATGGGTGCAATTTTCCTCTGCCAGCTGATGTTTAATAATAGCAGTCAATCCTGCCTAGACCGTGCATCAGTAATTTCTGAAAGTACATAACACACAACACATATGTGGCTTGACTACCTTACACTCTTCTGACAAGCCATTTAATTAACTGATAAAAATCAAACAATGAGTGGATGGACCCTGGAAGGAAGCTAATTTGTGTGTTTATTGGGCATTCAATACTATGTTGGCCTCTATTAATTGTAAAAGTTTTGTGCTGCTCGTAGCTTGTTCTGAAGGAAAGGCTGGGAATTCACTTCACCCTTGGCACAAGTTCTTCAGTGCCAAAGACCTCAAGCAGTGTGCACTGGATGTCAAACCACATTCTCAGGTTTTGTGGTGCTGAAATGGCTCCCAAGGTATTAAAATCTCTTTTACCAGCCCCTAGACCGAAGAAGAAATCAGGATTCCTCATCTCTGGTTCTCAAGGTTGTTTATTTTCTCTTATCTATAACATTCTTTCTCTGACCTGCTGAGGTCTGTCCAGCAGGTCATGTTGAGGCACACTGACTGCCCTTGGAGTGGTGTTAGCTTTTTATACTAAAAACTACACGTACTTTACTTACAATAATTTTCCAATACCTATCACCTATGTTAGACAGTCCATGTCTACCCTAAACCAATCCAAAAGTGCCACCACCACAGCAGAACATGGAGGACAAGAAGGAGGAGAAAGACGGGACACGCCCAGATTCCTCCATCTTGCCTCTTGAACCCCATTCTAAAACCCTGAAATTCTGCTTTTTCACTCTGTGATAAATTCACTATCATTCTATTCAAACCCCTGTGGATTGTAAATATTCACACAAAGTTGGTAATTGTTTCCATGGGTTAAAATAGAAGGCACAGGTGTCTTTGACTCCATGCCAAGGTCTCTGAGCCCCCTGCCAGGGTCTTGAGTCCTCCAGGGTAGCCCGAGGGACATCCTGGGTTCTGACACACAGAAAAACTGAGATGTGGTGAGGCTTTCCTGACCGTGAAACTGAGGGCAGCTGCTTTATTTGCTTTATTTGGTTTAATCTCCTTGCAAGCAAACTTTAAACGAGGAACTGCTGAGATTTATGGTTCCTTACAGGCCCCTAAGTGCTGCGTGTAGTGGAAAAGCTGGAGTGCAAACATGCCGTTCACTTCCCCAGGAGAAGGAGTATTTCATGGAGGCAGGTCAGAGAGCCACGTCTGGATCTTTGCTGACTTAATATGTGACCTGGACTAGTTATATAAGCCCACTGTTTCTGCTTTCTCAAGTGTAAAATAGGTAAAATATTTCAGTGCACCTTAATTGGTTGACTGTTTCCTATATACTGGATAAAAGGAGTTTACTGCATGTTTAAGCATCACATTTCCCTTTTATATTTTGTTTTAACCACAGCATGACAAGATTTTCTCATTCTGTCTCTTACACTTAGCTAGTTCGTGTGCTTGGCAATTCTTTTTCTCCCATTTTTCTCACTCTGTGCTTTAGTTCTCCTTCTTTCCTATTTTATTCTGCTTCTTTTTCTTCCTGCTCTGTTTCACGATAATCATGACATGAATAATTTCCATTCAGGGGTCTCACTGAGTGTTTGATACACTGAGGCACGTTTTTGCTGCTTGCTGCATACACTCTCTGTGGAGCATCAGTCCCTGGGTACATGGTTTTTATTCTCAAGCACTTTTTCCTCCTGCATGCAAATGTTTAAGGGTCTGCTGGAGTAAAATATACTCCGAGAAGCTCAGTTTTACCTTGATTCTGGTCTGGAGTCTCCCAAGGAATGTCCCTTTATTAAAAAAAAAAAAAAAAAGCTATTGCTGAGTCATAGCTGGTGACTTGAAGGGGCCTGAGAAGCAAATCTGTGACCCAGCTATTGATTGGACTGTCACTTTGTCATGTATGGTAAATACCCAGAGGCACTGGATGGAAAAGAGGAAGAAAGCAAGTTGCCAGACCAGAAAAGCAAGGAATAAGCTTGCAAGGTTGGGAGGCTGAATTTTCTTAGATGAGCCCTGTGCTGAGGGGCAAAATTTATAGCAATAAAGTCATTTAATCTACATGCTTTCATTGGAACTATAGAAATTGTTTTAATGTAGTAAAACTTTGTTGCATGACAGTGAAGGTATTTCCTCAGTGTGGACAATGTGAAATAATACACAGCCAGCACATCTGGCTATAGCACCACAGTGGTTCATTTGCTATTCCATGATATAGCAAATACCAAATATTTCAAGAGGGAAGTGAAGGCTGTCTTGAAACAGGCCATTATTGTCTTTTTTAGCTGTCTAGTCTCTCTCTTTTTAGTCTTTGCTTTGTTAGCTGGTAAATCACTCATTCCTCCTCAGACAAAGCTAGAACTCACTGCTCTCCTTGGATATCACAAACCCAGATAAGTTTAGGATATTGGCTTACAGCAGATCCTCACCATCACTGCCCTCTACAATCCCAAGAGTTCTAGTGCACTGTCCTGGTTATGCATTGTTTTCTTGGATATTTTTGTTGCTTGTTTTTTGTTTTTTGGTTTTTTTTCCCTTTGGGGGTCTAGAAAACTATCACTGAGGCATCTGTTAAGGGTGGCCTGATTGGGAATTTAAGGATATCAAAAAGAGTATTAAAGGGGATTTTCCATTGAGTGAAATTGAAAAATGGAAGTAGGGTTCTTTTGCACTGCATTTACCACTAAGAACAATACCTAAAAGAAGCATCCTTTACGCGCTGGCACATGCTAGATCTCACAAATGGCAGGTTGTTACTCACTTTAATTTCTTCAGATTTACCTGTTGAATTCTGAATTCTGTGAGTTTTAATCTCTGGCTAATTACCCATATTAGAGTTGTTTCACCCCTGCCCTCCCAGCAGACCCAGGTGCAGAAGGTAAGGGCTGGTTATTGGGTGCAGGTGTGAAGACAGCACAAGGTACCTTCACTAACAGCTTTGAGGGGAGAGGCATCAGAGGGAGAGACCAAGGGGAGCAAGGCAAGTAGATTTGAATACGTGTGTTTAATATATATATTGAAGAGGTTTGCCTTTGTTTTATCAGGGGCTGCTTGAACATAAGTGTTTTGTGGTGTAGTTGTTTTGGTTTTAAAATGTTAGAATGTTTTGGTCTGATACAGCCAGACAAGAATATTCTTGGGTAGTTCTTCTTCATTATCATGAAAAAAATCAAACTAATCTTCTTGGCTTATAGTTCCAGTGGATTCTTTATGTTTCTCTAGCTTTTCCATAGAGAAAATGAAAAACACATTTATAAGTGACCTTTAGTTTTTGCCATCTAGCAAAGCGTTCCTTGCATCAGCTCAGTAATACCATTATCTTGACCTTTGTCTCCCTCATACAGTTTCTCTTTGTGCCTGTCACTAGCCCTGGCTCAGCTAGCAATAAGGAGGAAAAAAAGATACAAAGGGAAAAACTACAGTTTTATTCAAATTGTTAGGCCATGTAAACTTCTGTTTGTTCCAGCTATGCTTGATTTTGTTCTGTTTATTTTTTTACCTTTTCAGCTGGAGTTTTCTATTTCTTTCCCATATTTTTTTTATTCCTCACTCAAAGTCTATTTAGCCAGGTATATATGTGTGGAGAAACAAAGTTTAGAAGAACTTTAATGCAAGATTTTTCTGGTCTAAGTCACATTTGTGGTTTGCCTTGATGTAAAACCTTCCCCAATACCATGCTGTTGCCCTTCCATGTGCAAACCAGTTGTATTTCTTTGAAGCTAAAATAAAAGTGCTTCACTGTTTTCTCTGACTTCAACACAATCAAGCAGCAAGCATCTATGTCTAAATCCTACGTTTAACTTTCAATCTGACCTTGGATTAATCCCTTTACCTCACCATGCCTCTGTTTCTTTTCCTGCCCCAGATCAGCATGCAGGCAGTGCAGAGAGGGTTGGGGAGCTCAGTCTTAATTCTTTAATACAGCTGGAAAAAATCCCAAAAGACATAAACTAACAGATTTCAAGCCATGCTTGTTGGCTACTTTCCAGTCTGAGTGAAGTGCAGAGCTACAGGACGACTAATATCACTTTAAAGCCTTTATCTCAATAGTGTTTTGACTGATGCATAACTTGCAGAAAGACATTCAGTTTCCATCTGAAAACATCAAGAGATTTACAGTGTGCCAGGCCAATCTGTAATTTTGTCCTTTGTTCTGTGATTTATTTCCAAGCACATTGCACGCTGTTATAGCACATAAATTTAATAAGAAATGTAATCTACTCTGTTTCCTTCCTTTCCTGATGTGTAGCAAAGAACTATGGAGGATATACATTTAAGAACAAGTGGCAGGGCTTCACTCTCTCTCTGTTTCAGTGACAAGGACTCCTGGAGCAGGGCTGATGTGCACACAGATAGATGGTTTCCTGTTGTTTGTTTTTAGCCTAATCAAGCTGATTGGGATGAATGGTAATGGTGATGTCTTTAGCACATACCAGAAATTTTCTTTGCTTGTGAGCTGGAAAGCATTTGCGGTTTGCAGCAGCAATAGCAGTTGACTGAAGATGGGATATTTGATCATTACCCTCATAATGGGAGCTGCTGTTTTTCCACATATGCGTCTGCTTATGAGCTTAGAAATTAAGAGCATGTCTCATCCATTGATCTGAAAAAGCTCTTTGTAAAAAGGGTTCCTATCGAGCAGATGATGAAATGGATGAGCAGACAGAGGGAAACTAGCTCAAGGTGACAAGCAGAGGACTGGCAGAGGACTTGGGTCCTTCTGTGGTGTGAGCCCCAGGGACTGCATGACTCCCCTGAGCTGATTCACCCCTCTAGACTCAGCAGAAATGCGCAATTGTGGTGATCCTAAGCATAGATCCCATGGCCAGACTTCCATGAAGTCTATTTCTGTTCTGATCCTTGAGGTTTGATAGCTGAAAACCTGTAGTTAATTCTATCTGCTGACAAGGTCTACTTCTGTCTTTAGTACCAAAACATGAGACTCAAAACATTAATTAATTATAAAAAGCCTTCTCTGAGCAAGTCTTTCATAGGGATGCTTTTTATGGATGGGTTTTGTGGAAAAGGCAAAGCACTGTAATTTTGGGTGCTCTCTGTCCCCAAAGGTAACTGAGGATGCATTCCACGTGAAAATAAAAGTGCTAATTATACAGTACATCATATGGTATCCAAGATCTGTGCATAATTTTTTAATTTCCTACCACCTTTTTGTTATCTTCCCATTCATTGGCCTAATTGATACACTACCTATCCTCTTTTGTGCCAAATACATTTGTTTTCTTCCTTCTAGGTCACAGTTTTACAATTATCACCATAGCAACATTCCAGCTATAATAAGAAGATACATCTTCTGAATGGCTGGTGATACAACATTAACTGTTAGAACATAACATTTTTCATGTTGGAAACATCTGGAGTTCACAACCAGCAAAGATCTGTAAAAATGTCTGTAGCTCTTTAATAATCACCCAAGGCTGCACTTGCAAGCTTTATTAGGATGCATTACAAACACTCTTTAGTCTCCAGGCAGGGAATGTGATAAAAATAAGCTTTAGTCCAGCACCAAAAGAAGAAGGAAAAAAATAGTTCAGTTTAAGTCATGTGACTTAAAAAAAAAAAAAAAAAAAAGGAATTTGAATTGGCCTTCATGTCAAGCCCTTTATTTCTGAGTTGGGCCAGACTCCTTTCCTCTGCTGTTCCCAGCCTATTACCTACAGCACTAATATTGCTATTTACTGGCTGATTATATCCTCTGGCAAGATTTGGACTGTTCTACTTCCCTGCTGCAAACTAATCAGTTTTCAAAATTAGTTATTGATCTCAGGCTCATTGTGGAGGACAAATTTAGTGGCTGGTTCATTGAGTATCAGCAGTGCCACTCTTTGTGTGAGCTGCATAGAAGTGAAAACAAACAACATATTCAGGCCCACGTACATATATAATCATCTAATATAAGGAGGTACATGACAAGTACAAATGCACTGGCAAATGAAATAGCTTTTTTTTTTTTTTCTGTTGTGAGGAAGTTGACATAAAGAAACTCAAGAATATTCCTCTCTTAAAGTACAGGTATATTTCTTACTATCTGCTGTGGAGAGTTTATCTGAGAGAACACACTTATCAGCACTATTACTGGAAATATTACTGTTACTTAACCTGAAGTAATTTGGGGTGCTGAATTTGCTTAGGGTTTTTTACTTGTTTCAGTTGTTTGAAGTCAGTAAGATTTTCAAATAATAAGTACTTGAGCTTTGGATTTACATTTTAGTGGCTAATAACGTGCTACCATTACCCATTGAAGAGTTCTGTTGAGCTACATACAATCTTTTCAGTGATTATTATATTGCCATCCCTTTGGTTTTAATGGGAGCTTATCAGATGAAAGAAATTTAAAATGGAAAATTTTCCCTCTAAAACACTGAGACAAAGATATAATCAGCAACACAGCTTTTTCCTGGGGCTGGAAGGTCCATACCCAAGCTGTTTCTCTGCTTGAATGGAAGTACATCAACACTAGGTTTCATGGTTCTAAATTTCATCCCCAGGTGGACCTATAAAAATTTCGAAACCTAATTCTTTTTCTGAGAAAAGAGATTCCCATATAGGTTCAGCTGCAAGAATGCTTTTTCTGGTCCCTTTAGGAAAATTCCTGGTACAGGCAAGCATATTGAAAATGTCCAAAATATTTTTAATAATAGTCTACTCCCATCCAACTGCAACAATTTCATTATTTATGATGCAAATAAAAAAATGCTACAATTTTTTTTCTTAAACATTATTCATAGGTTTTGTACTGAAAAAAAAAACCTCAATCTTTTACACATTTCACTGTTGAAACAATATAAAGAGAATCTGCCAAGTGTGTGTGTATAAACATATATTTTCAAATTAATTTAATATGTTCAGTAAATCTTTTATTTTATTATGATCTCCTGAATTTTATTTCAAAGTTAGCATTTTAAAAATGTCCAAAAGATGAGAATGTCAAAAACATTATTTGCATGGATTTTTCATTAAAAAGTAGAATTTTCCAAAATTCACTCAGAACTTGGCCCGAATTTCCCAAAAGGTTTATGGATTTGGGCTCTATTTCTGATTTATGAAAAACCACACACCAGGTCTTTGGCTTTGCCTGAGTTTTGAGGCTTTCATGGTGTGGTTTATTTCTGATGTACAGAAAAGCTGGAACCTCGATAAACAGCTGGTGGTCTGTGACTATGCTCCTTGTTTCAATGATACACATACACACAAACTTCCAAAACAAAACTTTTTGGTTCATATTGAGGCAAATTAGAAATTACTGAGAGTTTTATGACAAGGTTCATTTTAAGTTGAAAGTTTGACCCTGCATTCCTGTATGTTTTAAGTTTCCATAGAACTCAATAAGAGCTGGAGTAGACAAAGAGTACAAATTAGTGTATAATGGGGAGTACAAGTTAGTGTATAATGGAAATTGAATCTTAGAGGAGAATAATGAGACAATTGAGTCACCTGTGTATTTCACCACTAGTTTCTGTTACATTGTGATGAATTTGAAACATGCTGCTGGTTTTCCACAGTTCTTGAATGAAGCTGTGATAAAATGATAAAACATCCTTCTCACTTTTACTTCTCAGCTTATTAAAGAGCTAGAATAAGAATCATATATTTCGCTACAAAATCTGAGATAAAGCCTTCTGTGATTAGCATGTACTTTGAACGCTCCTTAGTCACCTGCATCCCTGAACTGATGTACCTGAAACAATTCAGATTTAAAATCCAGTTGTACCTACAAATCAAATAAGTATTTTAAGAGATATGAATAAATTAAATGTGCATTCAATTTAATTTGAAGATGGGCACCCAGGTCTAAAAATCGTAACATTTACTTGTTTCAGTGAAGCAATCACTGAACAAAGAACTTGTATACAATTGATCTATAAATACAAGTAAATCAATAAAATATTTTAGACCTCCATTTCTAGCCTATCTAGGTCATTTAAATGCTCTATCCTCGAGAGAATTAATGAAATTAAAAACTATATTACTTTTTTATTTGAGCATGCTCTGTCTGCCTGCAATTTCTCTGCTTTTGAGTGAATGGTTCCACTAGAGTTAACACAACTATGTTTTGCCCTAGATTTGTATTCAACTAAAACTAAACTGAAAACCAATATGCTTAAAAATGTTTTGGTGCACTCAAAGATAGTACTAGGCAACTCAAAAAATCCCATATTAAAATGCAAATGTAAGGGTTTATACTCAAGATAAAGTTTTAAACGAAACAAGCTCTCCTATGAAATTCAAGCTACATTTTAATGAGGTTTAATTAAGAAAGAGGTGGTAAAATTTAGGTTGGGAAAAAGTCAGAAATCGAGGTGTAATATTTATACACTGAAAACCAGTATTGAGGTAAAATTAATAATTATTTTAAACACAATTAATGAGAATTACCTGTGTCACTGAAATGTTGGCACACCAAACAATCCTGCACTAAAATGGAGTAAGCTTTAGATTTGCATCTCTAGTTCTCATACATTTTGGAACTGGTTTACTTCCAAGATGTTTTTTTAGCAACTTTGTGTGGCTGTATGCCAGATGAAAATGTTTCAATATCTTTTAATTATTTTTCTTCATATGAAAATTATGGTAATTTCATAGGGATTTATGTTTTCATAATAGAATTCTTGTTTGCTATTTTGCTTATCTCAGATGCCAACACTTGATAAATAGTTAATATCTGTTAATGGAATGACAGATACCTGGTTCAGGTGTTTAGGACTTTTGAAGCTTGAGTACTGGTTTATAAACTTTTAAAGTTTGTTTTTATGCCATGTACGGTCTCCTGAGAGGCAGTGAGAATTGTGAGATTAACATGATCTTGAGAGAAGTGAGCAAAGTTAGTGCATCCACATCCTCCCTTTTTGTTGGATTGCTAAACAGGCCACCAGCTGTGATTACAGCTACATCTCCAGTGTTTCTGAGTTGTAAGGGAAAAACAAAGTCAACAATAAACTGTTTAATATAATTTCCATCTATCTTTGGTGCCACAAATTAAGATTAATTTAATATTATAATTTATTTGGAATTAATTGAAAACATGCCATCTCTGTTCCCACACTCAGAGCATGTTTATCATTCAACAGTAAGATAAGTTACAGATGTAAAATCTCAGGAGAAGAACAAATCCCTGTGATTTTGAGTGCTTGAAATTGTTTGTGGGTTGGTTTTGGTTGTTTTTTTTTCATTTTAATCAGTAGCTGCTAATAAGGCTAACCAAATTACTGCAGATTTATTGTCTTATGTAAGTGAATTTATCATCTGTGAAATGCATATGACAGAATTTGGGGTCCATTTGAAGATGCTTAGCAATGCAGAAGCTGTCCTCATGCAGGAGTGGTGATGGCATTCACTACCACTAGCAGGTTTGGTTTTTCAGTTGGATATGTGGATTTTGAGTACAGAAGGGATTCATCCACTTTTAAACTTGATCCAAGCATGATTGCACCAAAGCTTTTATGGCTAATTAGGGTAGAAACACTGTTGCTCCTCAGTGTAGCATTATTTTCTTTTCTGTAGATTTTGTTCCACTAAAAAATGAAGGACCTAATGTGTGCAACCCAGCTTAATTCTATCCCAAGAACTACCAAAATAACAAAAATCCAAACGGTGTTAAGCAGGTTGGTATCGTGCAGCACTTGATAGATTCCTACCACTTAAAATATTCAGGTTTGCTTATACACTGCCGTCGAAGTTCAGAGCAGAGTATTTGGTTCATTTAACAACTGCAGACACTCCATTAGCCTTTTTGCCCACCAGCCTCACATCTCATATGCCTGCCTGATCCATCTGTCACGTTTTGTCAAACCTAAGCACTCTCAGGGAGCAGCCATGATTTCACAGCGCATCGCAAAGTGGGGCTCCAACCTGAATATCCACTGAAGCACAGACTGAAATTTTAATAATAGAAGAGCAAATGGAAGCTCTGTAATCAGGAGGACTGTGAGCAAGGAGGGATGGTTGCATTAATGCAGATGTGTGGCGGGCAGTAAGACATGTAAATCTTCACTGAACGGATAATGGAGGGATGGAAATATCAGGTTAGATTACACAGTCAGGCTTCTGCCTCTGAAAGTACCTGTTAAAGATGCTGAGAAGAAAGCTGAATAAGCCAAGTACCCAGAATCCTTTCCTGATGTTCCTTGGCTCTAAACAAAAGAGCACACACCACCTCACAGATCTGGCTTTTCAGAGTAGGAATGGATGATAGGGAGTTAATTGCAATCTAAATACAATATACCTCAACAATCTGGACACTGACATTTGCATACTCAATTAATGTGCAGTGTGATTATGGGATGCTGAAAAAATTTTTCATTCTAAACAAAAGGTGTTTTAGTATGTTATTGTAGAGACTTGTGTGTTTTATATACATATATATATGTACATAAATCCCTTTCTGTCTCTGCACATCCAGTCATACTGACACATACAGATATAAAGAGAATACATCTATAGTAGAAATCTGTTACACTGACTTCTTACTGTCATTCTGACAGAAATTGTGACTTATGTTGGGTGCAGAATATCTAATTTTGTAGCAACATCTGTATCATTGTGCAATTAACTTCTTCCCTGTCTACATGTGTTATATATTTTCTTTCATATTCTTACATGAAAATTGCACACTGAAAATAAGTCATACGCCTTGACCTGTAAAATTATTAAAAAAAAGTTAATATTATTCAGGAACTAAAAATTTAGTGTGTGGGAGGACATTTTTTGCTGCTGGAGTTATTTAGATGCTATAGTTCAGCTAGTGCATCGTGATATAAGAACAGCTGTACTAGTTAAGTTAAGCAGTCACTGTCCTCCTTGGGGAGTAGTCAGCAAAGTGCTTAGGAAAAGAGTTTCATAAAAGGCTAAACACTGAGCATTTTCTTAGTACATTCTCTCATTTTCAGACAATCTGTGGCACTGAGATTTTCTGAGCCAGAGGCTGCATGCACATCTTTGTGCTTAATGGCCCTTAATGGATTTTTTTTTTCCTAATCATTTGCCTAATTATTTTTTTAACTCATTTATCCTTTTGGCCTTCGCAGCATCCTGTGGCCATGAGTTCCACAATTTAATTACGTGTTATGTGAATAAGCACTTCCTTTTGACCCTGGATGCATTAAGAATACTTTATCTATATTTTTTTCTTTTCTTTCCTTCTTAAATTCCTTTTACTTTTATGCTGGTGCCCATGCAGCAGGAGCTAACTGCTTGGAAACTTTGTTCTTTAGACTTTACCTCAGTGTTCTTTGAATCAGAAATGGCCCTTTTGATGTTGGCATAAGCAAGTATATGAACTATAAACTGCACATAAAATACTGGCTAGATCTTGAAGCATGAAAGAAATGTGTTTCTAGTCCAGCTCTTTTTCTGGTTCTTTCCTATAGTTTTAGAGACTGGGTCCTTGATGAACTTTTGTGGTCTCCTACTTTATGAATCCTGACCTCTAGGGACTGTGAACAATGAATGACTTAAAAAAGAACCCAATCAAGCATCAACAAAGAAAACACACAAAAAACACCTGCAAAAACCCATAAACCAAAACCCAAACAACACTGTAAGTTTTAAATTGAATCTAGAAAAAGACTAAATTTGGTCTGAAAAGTATGTGAGAAAAAGAAGGTTAATCTTCATGTTTCCTAAGTTCAATTCCCTCTGGCCCCTGAAGATCTGATTTTATTATGTATTTGCTCTTGCATTTGTCATTGATGATTTTGACCCAAATAAATGAGGCATCATTTAATATGAAGATTTTATCATTAAAAATCAAGAAGTCAGCTTCTTTAATGTAAGGAGTGGAAGGAAAAAGGACTTTTGGATGAGTATAACACCACTCCCAATTGAGTTATTTTTCACCAAGTAACTAAATGTGGATTTGTGGCCACACCTGAGGTGCAGCGCTCTAAAAATGTCAGCATTACAACTTTTGATTTAGAGGTGGAAGAAATCAAGCAAAGAATAAATCTGATGAGCTCTCTGAAGCTGAGGTTATATTTCAGGATAACTGAATCCCTTTTGTGGAGAATGTGCTTTATTTTAATCTGGCTGCCAGTGTTTTTGTGGCAGTTTTATTTCGAATTTTTACTTCACAGTTCTCAGGCAAATGTTCTTCCGATGGCCTTGAGTCAGCCACTGCTGTCCAGAAGACAATAAATAATAACACATGATGTGCATAATATCCTTCCTAGAGAGATTATCACAAATTATTTTGCACCCTGTTGAGCATATCATGACTCCTGGTGTGATGCTTGGCAGTTCACTGCCCTCCAAATGCACTGCCTGGTCGTTTCCTATATCCCACAGTTTCTGACTGTCGTGTAGATTATCTTTCCTCTTGTTTTGCCACCAGCAGGGATATAAAACTCTATTTGTAATACTGAACTTACCAAGTGATATTTCAGAACCTTAAGTGTAAATGTACAAACAGCCTTCATGGAAGCTGTTTAATGCATTTCCTGTAAATTCTTAAAATGGCTACAGCACAGCCTGGCAGCTCAGCTATGTGTGCGTTCAATATTTTTGTATTATAGCAACTGGAGATGTAAGGTGTGCTTAAATAGGAAAGGTATTAAAGTTTGATTACTTGATACAGACAGGAGGCTGTTTTTCAGCCAGTTAGACCTGGTCATAAATCATGTCTTATGTTTTAGCTGAAGGAAAACACAGTGAAACTGCAGGAATGTGTTTCAGATGCCTCTTGTGCTGAATGGAGACAATCGCTGTGATTTGAACCTTGCTGATTCATCTCCAGTGTTTTAAAAGGACAGCTGAAACAGTCTGATGATTCTTCAGTTAGAAAAAAAGGACTTATCAATATGAAAATAGATGTTGTAGCTGATTTGATATCACTAATAGTCCAGCAACAATAAAGGCCCATTTCCTGGAATCAAAGGGTTCCTGGACTGATGCCACATCCATAAGTGAAGGAGTAGGTGGAGGCATCTGCTTGTTTGCTTTCTCTTGCATGACCAGGGTTTCACAACCCAGTCTTCCGTTTCTTCGATATTTTCCTTTTCATTTTTAACCTTTTTGAGCATTGGAATGCACAAGGATTTCAAAATTAAAACCAAGGCAGCCTGAAGATGCAGCTGACAGAAATGTTGATATGTCTCACGATGGCATTGAGAGGCAAAGCCTCCTATTGTCACAGCCAAACTTCAAGGAACAGATGAGTCCTGCTTGAGAAAACTGCATTATGAAAATCTGGAAGGCTCTCAGTGCTCTGAGTAGTTCTGACTTCTTAAATTGTGCTGTTTAGCCTAAGGCATGAGGATAGAGTTATTTTTCAAGGAAATAACTAGCAGCTTGCTATTGCAACCCAAAAGATGGTTCAAACATGAGAGTATTAAAAACAGTAACATTTTTCCCATTCAAAATTCCCACTACAATACACTTTTCAGGTTTCTGTGAAGAAAAAAAATAAAAGTTGAGCAGTCTTGTTTTGCTTAGCTTTTAAAGTTTTCATTTGTGACTGATTTTAAATGTCAGTTATATACAAAGTAATTCTCATCTAAATATTTTATTCATCTAATAAATAATTTATTTTAGGTTTATCTTTAGTATTTCAAAGGTGTTGTAGAGTTTGGGGAGCTAATCTCTACTTTTTCCTTGCAACCATGCAGAATGATTTCTACAATCATATGTTGGGGGAGGCCAGGCTTTAACTCAAGGAGTCATTTATTACAGGGCTTGGTAAAAATGGAAATACTGCTCTGTGCTGTTCTGTATTGTCTGCACAAGTAGCAGTGGCTGTCACCATGATATGTTAGAAAAAGAAAAGAAACGCCTGTGGAGGATGTCAGAATGATAAGTCTTGGTCACAGAGGCCTCTCAGGTTCCACTGAGCTCTGCCAAACCTCAAATTCAATCAGTTTTAGGGAAGGCAAACTCTCAGTACCTGCTCTGCCTGCAGTGTGTGAGTTATAGCTTTCTCTTGGGGTAGAAAAACCCACATGTAAACACACACACACACACACACGTATATATATATATAAATGGATATTTGTATGTATATGGATGGGCAACTGCTACTTTGCAAGATAAATGGAAACCAAGTCTTTATCTTACTGCCTGGAAAGAAAATAATTTTTGATCTCATCTGGTTCTTTCTCAAGAACAATTTTTGCTCTTGTCCCTTTTATTCTTGGTGTCATAGTTCAATCCTACTATCTCAACTCTTCGTATTTTTGCCGCTGCTAATGCTTTGATGTCTCTTGAACTATATAGAGCTGACATAGAACATGTGGCTGATTACTGACCACAAAAATTATCAGCCAGGATTTCTACAGAGAAGCTGTCCATGCCACTACTGAGGGTATAATGAAAAATTAAATAGATTTTGAGTATTTCTTTAAATAGAATAACAAAAACAATTGCTCTCCCCTCCCCCCCCAAAAAACCTACTAAAGCCTACATCAGATGTTCTTCTGCCAGAGTCTGAATGCTTTATTGTTTGTATTTCTTAGAAGAACTGAAAGCAGCAAGATTTACTTTATCAGTGCTTACTCTTAAGGGATTTTACTAATGCTGAATGTTTGCTGTTTGAAAATAAACACTTTAGTTTGGTCTGACAAACACTGCTTGATGGAGAATAAAAGCATATCTAGAATTATTCCAGCAGTACTTAAGTGTCAGAAAAAGTGTGGCCAGAAGGATTAAGGAAGTGATCATTCCCCTGTGCTCAGCAACTTGAATCCTGCATTTGGTTTTGAAAGAAATTGAGGGGCTGGAACACAGCTCCAGAGAAGGGCAATGGAGCTGGGGAAGGGTCTGGAGCACAAGGCTGATGAGGAGCAGCTGAGGGAGCTGGGGGTCTCAGCCTGGAGAAAAGGAGGCTCAGGGGAGAGCTGATCTCACTCTATAGCTCCCTGACAGGAGGGTGCAGCCAGGTGGGATCAGCCTCTTCTCCCAGGTAACAAGGGACAGGACAAGAGGAAATGGCCTAAAGTTGTCTAAGGGGAGGTTTAGGTTGGAGATTCAGAAATAATTCTTCACAGAAAGTGTTATCAAGTATTGGAATAGGCTGCTGAGAGCAGTGGAGTGGTGGAGTCACCCTCCCTGGAGGTGTTTAAAAGATGTTGATGTAGATGTGCACTGAGGGATGTGGTTTAGTGGGGGCTTGGCAGTGCTTTCCTGGACACAGTGTGCTTTTCTAGGCTCTCATCAGCTGCATTCACAAACCAAACAACTCCTCCTTGGAGCGGGCAGAAGGAAAAGACCATGAGTTCTGCATTTACTTGCCTATAATTGGTGCTCTTCCCACCACTTTTACTCAAGATTATACTTGAGTAAACCCAGAAACATAGAATAAAGCTGAGGACATGCACTCAGTCATCAATCTGAAGGATGAAGTAGAATCCAAGTCCAGACTCAATCCTGTTTCACTCTGGTACACAAGTAAATAAAAATCAGATCCATTCCAGAATTTTCAGACAATTCATAGTACAAACACATAGATATTTCGTTTATTTTTGAAGTAATCTCTTATTGCATTTATGCAAAACTTTGACCCCACTTCTCCCTTAGAACATCACTGTCATGGCATGCAAGGTCAGCTAGAATTTCAGGCACAGGAAGGGTCAAATAGCATAACTAATTGCACTTTTATGAAAGACAACAGAACACAAGTTCACTAATTCAAGCCTGCAGTGCAATCAAATTTAAATGCTGAATACCCATTTGAACCACAACACATTTTTTTGCCTTTACACATTGAAAATCCAAGCATAAAATATCCCCAGAGAGATGATAAGCACTTTTTAGTTGGGTTTCCTCCACATTTTAAAATAAGCACAAGTAAAGTGTGTAAGTAATTTGAGGATTTCTTGGGTCTTAGCACTGTTTGAGTTTCTGAGTGGATTTTCTCATCTTTTTAGCTCTTCAGCTACAGGTCTTCTATTAAAACATTTTTTCATTTTTCTGTGGTGTTCTTAGTAAGTTTGGTCTTTATGCAACTCCTCTTCTGTAAATTTTCACTACTCTGGTGTTTTTTGCCAGCTGGGTCTCATAATGTGTAACCAGATCTGATGCTACAGAATTGTTTAAAATAAGAATTTTACATTAAAACTTTGTTTACCCTTTCCTTATGCTGAAGAAGACTATAGAAGGCTTCTTCTAGTCTTTATGTGTGTTAAAAGATGTTCAAGATATTCTTAAAATTTCATCTTTTAAATTCTGACTTTGCCTCATTTATGACAATCCTTGGCAGCTAAGGATGTTTAGGTTTTCTGTCTTTAGTTTTTATACCTCTATGAAAATACAGATTCTTAAAGAGACAGATTAGACCACATACACCCTTTGGAATGGTGAATGATATGTTTTTCAGGAGGTTATAGAAAGACAAGCTTGGCAGTCTTGGAAATGTTTTCTGTTAGCAGTAGGAGCATATGAACAAACTGATGTGATTTGCATTAATGGTAAATGAAGCTCTAAGAAATCACAGCACTCCCTGCCCAGCCTGTGTTTCCTGATCTGCCATCAATCTTAAGAGCTGGAATGAATTCCTATTAAAAGATATGGAGCTACTGATGCACTGCAGAGGACTGAAAGCTGGGTGATAGCATTGGCTGGGTGCAAACACGCTCAGGACAACGGCAGCCACTGCCGGCTCTCTCCTGTTCTCCCCGAAAATGTGACAAGGGCAGGGCTGTGTGCAGTGGCTGAATGTCCAGTTGTCATTTTAGCTCACCTAAACCCACTGGATCAAACCAGGAGAGCTAAATTCAAGCTGGCAGTCACTCTTCCTTCGAGGAAGCAAGTCGATATTGGGTCTGTGTGCAGCAGATGCATGGCTAATGCAATAAATACGGTTCTTAAATTCTGTACATAGGAAAGTGAAAGCTGCTCATATTTTTTAGCTCTTTTTATTTTGCATTTTGCAAAGAAGGGTTTATCCTGTATTTCACATTTGAAAGGCAGACAATTGCTGTAAGTGATTCAGAATATTTTTGGACGCTTGTTTATCAGCATAAAAGATTAAAGCTTTATGAATAAATATAGAAAATTCTTCACAGCTTTCTAACTTCAGAAATCCTCTTGTGGTAGCTTCTTGAACTAATATATTTATAATCTATACATTGGAGGCATTCAGCAGATTTATAATGTTTTATAAAGACTGTTAAGCATATTAATCAGTAAGCTTTTGTGATTTCATTCAAATTGAGTCCAGTAGGATTCCTCTGACTTTGTAATGTCAGTCTTTTAAATTATTTTTCTATAGTGTTTTAGGGGATGTCTACTTAGTTAATTTCTCCAGAGCTTTATTATCACCTTCCTCCAAAGCTTACAAGCAGCAAAGAAAAGATAACAGACACTGAGGAAAAGCAAGAAGCAAGATGGGTGCTCAAAAATACCTCAGCAGTTCCAGTCAGGTCTTTTGTGGAAGAATGGAGTATCTTGTTCCACATAAACTGGATTACTCAGCACTTGTGTAAACTAACCTTATACCCTTCCCTTCAAGTGTATCCAAACACTGCTCATGGCTCTGTTTAATTAGGGTAAGGGTTTCTACGTAACGTGATGCGATATTAAGTGCACACAAATATTTGGCTAGACAAACATCTGCATTTTCACTTCTGAAATTAATCACAGTCTGAAAAATGCTGGAAATGAATGACCCAATGTAGGAGCAAAGTTTCTACAGTGGTTTAAAGAACAGTGCCTGCTTTGTTATGTACAGAGAGAATATTTGCTCAGAAAAATAAAGGGTTAGGCCAAAGGGTATCGAGTTCTTTCACATCTTTTGTTATTTACCACTTGGTAGAGTAGCACTTTCTCAGCAGACATTCCTTGTAAAAGAAGACAAGTTTGACAGGGCTGGACAATAATTAATCTGTTGAGGTCATAAGGGAAAAGCTGAGGAAATTAGGGAAATTGCCCCGTATGTACTGAAAGCGTGGGGAGAAGAACCAGTGAGGGGCAAGCCATAGGCACAGGAGATGCCAAACAGACAGGAAACTTATGGCAAAAGAATTTTTCTTCTCTTTCTTTCTCTTTTCATGTGAAAAGATTCCTCTTGCAGTAGGTGGGATAGGGCTGCACCTATCTCAGAAGCCAAGCAGCAGCGTTAGAGGTTTCACAAGTTGCTTTTCACACTAATGTTCCCTTCCCAGGCTGAACTGGCATTTTATTAGAGAGGTAAAGTTTAGCCAAGCACTGCAGATCTGATATACTCAGGTTGCTCTGCCCATGCCCTTTTCCATGGCTTAGCTCACTATTGTATATTCTTTATTATCTAAGCAAGCTGATATTCAAGAGCTTTTTTTCTTCTCTTGGAGGGTATTTTTTTTCTCTCAAAAGGCTGTCCCTGATTAGCTCAGTGGATGTGGAATAAGATTGTTTTGCTGTTTTCTCTAGAAGTTGTCACTGCAAACCCAGATGAAGCAAAAGCACTTGTCAGCTTGGCACATTGTGTGTGTTTTGCAACTAACAGGAACAGTTTAGCTTTTTTGTCCTCTTTTGAAAATCCAAGAGACCTTGATTCTGCACATAAAAGCTCTGGCAACAGGCCCACAGATCTCTCTTCTAAGTGGATGCCGAGAGTTTGAGTAAAAAAATTCAAAATGAAAAGATTTGGGGCAATATGGATAAAAATTCTGTCCTTTCTTTTCATCAACTTTAAAACTCCTTCCCTTTACAATATCATAATCTCTAAAATATATGCAGTATTCTTCAAAGCTTGCCTTCACTTTAGCAGCTGCTCTGAGTAACAAAATAAAAATAAAAGAGCTCTTTGGAAAAGCTTTCTCTCTTAGCAGAAAAGATCCGTGTTCTCCTGCTCTCCTTTAAAAGACCATGTGTGTGATATCTAATTTTATTTACCTGGGGCATTTATCATTGTGTTTTTTTGCTTTCTGCAGTTTAGTTCCTGAGGTAGGTGTCAAAGCAGCTGCCATGGCAGGGAGGTGGTGTGCCAGTCCTGGCAGTGCTTCCCTCTGTTTTGGGAAGAGCAGTGCCTCCAGTGCTGCCCCAGTAACCATCACTGCCAAAAACAGCCCTTCCATTCTTACCTTTCTTACAATTGCAGTTTCCATGCTGAAGTTTTAATTAAGAGATTGAAAAGCAGCTTCAAATGTGCCCTGTGGGTCTTGTGAAGTAGTAAAAGCAGGTGTTACCTGTTTAAAGACAAGAGGGAAAGGGAGTTGATATCTGGGCACCTTATAGATAAGATTTACAGGGTGAAAATTCAGCACATTTCCTTCAGAAATGCATTATTGGAAAAAAACTAGAGTTTTCTATGCAAAATTATCTCATTTAGAAGTCCACATCTTCACTCTTACTTTTCACTTTTAAAATACCTTAACTATACAGATGGGGCTGTCTCTTTGCTTTGCTGTGTTTGGCTATACAGGCATGTGCATACTGAGAATTTTCTTGTGATTAGTGTGTCCCAAGTGGATGGCAGAGGGCTGTTCAACTACACACAGGAAAAATATTGTGCATAAAACCACAGGGAAACACACCCATTTTTTTCCTGTTTTATATAGAGGTGCAGTACTCAATGTTATTAATGGGGTATTTTGGTTTAATAGGCAACGCTGCTATGTATTAACACTTCAATTTTGTTCAAAAGTAGATCCTGGGAAAAAAAAAAAAATCATTTACTTAAATAGATTACATGGCAGGCAAGTGTATGAGAGTCAATGGAAATCAATATCAAAATAGACATTTCTACTACCAGGCTTTTGAAAGAGATGTGTAGACAAGGCTGTTAATTGGTTTTCAATGGAATAATTTTCAGTGGTGTTCATAATTATTCAGTTGTATGTATCCTCAGACCACTGTAATTTCCCTTTAATTTCCAAACTCTCCACTTTCTATGGAGCATTTATAAAAGAATAACATGAATTTGCCACTTTCAGGAAGACTGTGTTCTATAGGCCTCCTTTCTCAAGTGTCAAATGACTTTGTGTTTCTTGTGTCACTTGAAATCCAAGAAATATATCGCAAACAGATTTAAGAAATAATTTATAATATTTCTATTCTCAAGCTCTAAACATTTTAATGCTCTTAATTCTCCGGGCTGGTTTTCAATATTCTGCCTCTGAAGTTGTTGCCTGATTCCTTCTCAAACAATCCCATGGGAATAAGCCCTGATATGTGTGTGCCCCTCCTTGTGTCTGTTCCTCCCTGATCAAAGTTAGTTATAATTAATTTTCTGAAGTTTGGTCAACATTTTGCTGTACATACAGCTCACTAGCTAGGATGGGTGACATTCTGCTTGGCCAGGGAATGAAATTCCCATGGAATATGGCACACTTGCATTGTGCTGCAGGGATTATGCCCACTCTGAACACAGTTTATATTAAGAGGCATAAAAGACTGTAGGAATGCCTAAAATGTATCTGCCAACTTCAGGCATGTCAGTTCAACCTCCACTACCCTGACAACCTTGTGCATGCTTTAAATAGCCACAGCATGGGATAGTGAGTTCTGTGGCATGGGAGAGATTTTCACTAGAAACAATTCTGGGAGAACTTTTAGGAAAACAAGCTGGAAACAGCCCTAGATAGAAGCAAAGATGAATAAAAAACAATTTAGAAGCCAGAAAAGATATCCTAATTTTGAAGAATGCCTCATACCTCAAATAATGTGGTGTAAAACCCCCATACATTTGAGATTAAGAATTTTAGTATATGAACAATCAAGCCCACCCCAATTTTGGGTGCATAGAAGAAATTTTTGGGTGTTATAATGAACTATATACAACTCACTTAGATACAGGCAAAACTAATATTTTACAACAATTCATGAGGATATCAAAGTAAATAATTATTTAAAATATGATGGCAATATTAATTTTGAACTGTGTTTGTTCAGGTATGGAATATTAAGAAAACAGGAATGTGGCATTCAGTCCAACTCCCCTCGGAGTGAGCAAACTTGTTTAGCCCAGTGTTCTGTCTCTGCAGTAACTAATCAAGGTACACATAGACACTTTAAAATTAAGTTATACTTATGAATTTTGCTAGCACACCCTCTCAGTCCAGCAGCATCAGAACTTCCTGCTTTGGATCATAATCTGGATGGTCATGTTTAAGAGTCATCAGTTTATCTTTTCTTGATTAATTCATCTAAATGTGCTGTATTATTTTGCATTTGGAATATAGTATGGCCATCGGTTTGACATTGCTGTGCAAAAAAATTAAGGTTTCCTTTCAATTT
The DNA here is from genome assembly GCF_028769735.1 of Zonotrichia leucophrys gambelii. Classification (NCBI taxonomy): domain Eukaryota; kingdom Metazoa; phylum Chordata; class Aves; order Passeriformes; family Passerellidae; genus Zonotrichia; species Zonotrichia leucophrys. The sequence goes on from NC_088169.1 coordinate 106,932,218, forward strand.
TTTTAATTTGCTTTAAAACTATTATCTAATTTTTTAAGCTGGACTCAAGTTTTTGCATTGTGAAAAAATACTTCTTGCCTGATCAGTTTCACACCCTTTAGGATTTCCTTTTCCCTAATTTCAAATACCCTTCCAGTTGTCCCTTTATTCACTGGAGACTATCGAGTCTTTTCTCTTTGTAGATCTTGTTCTGCACCCCCTGCTCACACTTGTCAGCCTTCTATGTTTTTATTACTTGGACCATATGATTTTTTCAGACAGCCTAGCCAGCAATGCATGCAGTAATTACAGTGTGGGCACACCAAAGATCCACAAGCAGTTTAATACGTCTCTGTTTATACCCAGACTCCTTTCCCAATAACTCCCAACAATCTGTTTGCCATCCTGACTGCTGTGGGTAACAGCTAAATCAAATCCAGCATTGTGTAATTCTTTTTTTATTAGCCTTCATATTTATTGATAATGAAGTGTAATTGCTATTTTACCTATCACTCCCTAAATGCATTTTGTCTTTCTTGACCCTTGAGGATTTTTTTTTACAATTTTTGACCATGAGGAATAATTTTGTATCATCGGCATGCTTCGGCATCCTTCTGCTGGTTATTTTCTCAGGCAGATGAATGGAAGGGAATAAAGCTCGTGGAATGAAGTGAATGGGACAGATACCCACAACAAAGTGAAGGTGATGGCTATTAGACATGAACACTTTTTTCTGAAGCAGTCATCTTACATCACCCCTTGCAAAGCCCACTAGCACATGGCATTTTCTTGCCTCTGTTTGAGGAGTGTAGTTCTGAGGACTTATCATGGCAGTAGGGGCTTTACAGAATTACTTTCTAAACTTGCTTTTCTTCCTTTTTCTTCAGCTTGAAAAGGTGGCATAAAATAAACTGTCACCTACAAAAAGAAAGAGTCAATCTTGTAGTGGATGATCTTAAAATAGCAGTATATTCTACAGACCACTCAGGACTGCTGTTTGTGTTATGCCACTCCCAGGGATTATTTTGGTTTATGATCAATCCCTTGTTGTCCTATAAAGGTTTGTGATCATACCTAAATGTGGCCATACCTATGTAAGGCTATGCTAGATAACATATGGTATGCTGAAGTACAGTGAAGTAATATTTAAACTTAATATTTCTGATCCAAGGGAAAAAATAACAATCCAATTGCTTGCTGATGTGTCTGTCTATTTTAGGCTTCACCCTGTTGCCTCTTTATGACTTTTATTTGCTTCTTTAAATAATTTTAAACCCATGAGAAGCAGCAATCCCTGCTGCCTAAGACTGGTGTGCTTACATAGCTTTCAGGAAAATTTAATTTGTTTAATTCTAAGGAAATTTCTGTGAAAATTTTGAGATGGTATCTGTAGATATTGACAAACATAAATACCAATATTTCTGTGCTATGCTGAGATATAAGGAAAGAGGACCTAGAGTGGATGAATTTTTGTTTTCAGGTGGGATAGATCATACTTCTAGTATTTATCAGTTCCCTTTAAAGTAAGTTTGTATTGCTTAATGATGACCTTTGCTAACATGACCCTTACAGATCCATCCTTATAGATGCTTCTGTTTAATGATGACCTTTCCCAACATGACCCTTACAGATCCATCCTTATAGATGGTTCTGTTTACTTTTGCAAATGCAGCTTCTCCATTCTGTAATTATTTTAGGAACTCGGTTTCTTTCCAGGAATTCCAGCTCTCCCAGAAGTGTGCGGTTGTGTTCCCTCAGGGCGCACGGTGAGGAGCGACGGCCTCACTTCTTCAGAGAGTTCTGCACGAGAGTGTAGGAATAGGAATAGGAATACTGGCTCACATCCAAGCTCCTTCTCTTCTGGCAATATCCTATGTAAAATGCTTTTAAGGAAGATTATAATAACCTAACAGATGGCTTGTGTAGGATAATCTGACACTGATCGCTTATACTTAAAGGTTGTTTTAAACCCAGAAGGGTAATTTATTTCCACATTTTTATTACGAATATTTATCATAGCAAAATATTTTCTGTAGAGATGTCTCTGAATCTTGTGTTCCTGATGGCAGCACTAATCAGTTCTTCAGTCAGATAATATGTCTTTATGAAAAAACATTTTTGTTTTGCTTTTTTTATTCTCATGCTACCATGTGAGAAACTTTGTGTCATCATTATTTCATACACGATTACTGTGACAGCTGTTATTCCTCTTCCCTCAGCAGTAAACAATCTCACACCTTTTCAATCTTGACATGTCTTCCAGATTCATGATCATTCTTATCATTTTTCTCCAAGTTCATGATCTATCCCTAAATACCTGATTTCAAAAAAGTTTCCAGATGAACTTTAACTCCTGCTGGTAAATATAAAATTGCTTTTCTCTCCTCCATATTCACATCTTTGATCCATCCCAGGCACATCTTTAAGCAATATTAAATGAAGCTGAGTTAGTGTGAAAAGAATAGCTGTTGGGAATTAGGAGGCCTAAATTTGATTATTTCTTCTTGATCACATCATAAACTCTCCGATATTCCTACCTGCAAATAGGGATAATAGCAGTTCCTTGCTCACAGAATAGAATACAGGCACAAGAACTCACATGATATAAATACCTCAGGAAATGTTCTCAAATATATATAATGCTATAGAAGTGCAGGTTATCTGTATTCAGCCAGCCCAGTGGCTTGAATCTAATTGTTTCCTGAGAAAATGTAAAATATAATAGATTTTGACATGTAAAATTTCCAAGTATGTGACTATATTCCCTTCATTAGAGGCATATTAAAAAAAAACCCTTTGAAGTTAAAGTAGGAGAAATAATAATTCTACCTGACAAGAATAGCTGGAGCATTAAGATTATTACTTAAAGATTAGCTAGACAATAAAATACAATACTGGCCTCTTTCTCACCTCATAGGAGCTTCTTCAAAAGGAAGTCACAGATAATGAAGGTATAAACAGGAGCTTTTGGTAAAAAGATAAAAAACCTCATAACCTTTATTCATTGGTAATCTCCACACTTTCTCCTAAGGGTATCCTCTGGGCCACGCAGGGCTGCTGGTGCTGGAGTAGGCACTGAGTATTATTAGTTTTATTATAGTATCTATGTGTTATTTAGAAAAAGAGAGCCTTTCCTGGTCAGGATAGTGTTTTGGGGTTGGTGAGGTTTTTTTGGGTTTGGTTTTTTTGTGGATCACCAGATTAGCTTTCATAGTTTATCCTTTCTTTAATTTAGGATTTTAATCATCATCTCCTGTCTCGGTCACTTAGTACTGTAGGTTTAGCCTACTCTGGTTCTTTGTGACCAGAAATGTCACTACAATTTTTCTAAGCAGTTATTGTCTTAAGCTCTAAAAAAGATTCATTTTCTCATACCTGTGCATGGGTATTCAGTTCATCTCCAGATGTATTTCCAAACCTCAGCAACACTTCAGATCTGAGTTATCCAAATCTGAAAAGCTGTTAGTTTTGGCTTGGAGGGAGTTTGTGCATCACTGTTAAGCAGATGTAACCTGTTTTTTTCCAGAAATGTAAGCCAAGTTTTCACGATGCCAGTGCCTTTGTTTTGCTGGTATTTTCTTCTTGGCTCTTCCTGTTGTAGGAGCTGACTCTTAAGTTATACTTGGACAAAGTTGGTCAGACTGCAGAAATAAAAGGCACTTTGGGCTGGATCTTGGCAAAAGGGTGGCCTAGTCTGTAGAAAGAGGAAATGGAAGTTTAGGGAAGTCTCATGATGCCCATGAATTCTCCTTAGCTTTGGGATCAGGTGTTTTAGCCTTACTGTTTTGCCCTTTCTTTTGCCTATCAAGCCATCACAAATGTTCCTCAACTAAATTTAATTAATGATTTTTTTTTTGATATATATAATGGGCATGGTTATCAATAAAAATGAATTCTGTGAGGTGGCCTTGAGCACTTCAACACCACAAAGCTTCTACCAGTCAAAGGTAAGACTAAAAGGCTTGAAAGTTACAAGCAACTGAAAAAAAAAGTCTTTACATTAGAAAATTACTTATCCAGGCTTAACTATAGCTCGCATTGTGTGACTCAGCTACAATTCTATTAGCAATAAGACACTGCAGGGAGTGTATTTCCAAGCAATTATTATACTTGGGTGATTAAAGTAATTCTAGATATGACCTTGTCCCGTATAACACCGCCAGAGGCAGGTTGTAATCTTGCAGAAGTGTATTGCTTGTCTCATCTCATTGCTTAATTATAAAATGTACACAGTAAATATTCTGCAGATAGGAAATGCAACCGATGCTATAAAACCTCCAGGTATTACATTATAAAATAAAATGTAAAGTACGACTCCTTTTTTTGCCAATCATCTTCAATTTTATTACAAAATAAGCAAGTAATCAATTGCAATCATAGATGAGCTTATTTTGAAGCCACACAAGATGGAAAGATTATTATATTGCATAAAAATACACCTTTTCTCTTTTTTACTACTTCCTTCCTGTGTTACTAGAAGCTTTTCATGTTAATGTAAAGCAGTTCAATCCATAACCTATGGTCTTCCTCAAGCATCTTTTTTTCTCCACATAGCAAAGCTTCTGCCTGATTCAGAACAGGTACAAGAAATTCACCTCTATGTCCTGTGAGTTTTTTTCAGAACTGAGATCCAAACTCATTCTCTTAAAAGGAAAAAAAAAAGGTTTATGTAGACATAGGTATGATAGTCTTGCTGCTGGGCTTCTTTATTCTGAGGATAAGATTATTATCAAAATTCACTGCTAGGGAGGAAAGAAAGAAAGAAAAAACACTGAATTCTGAAGGGAACTCACAGACTGGTAATCACTGTTGTAGGATATCTGTAAGCAAGAAATTTGAATTATAACATAATAAAATCTGTTGTCGTAGAAGTACTTCTTGGGCCTGATCAAAAGGGGACAGGGTTAAATAGAGCCACAATGAGTTAGTTCAGATCAGTCATAAAATATTGTGAATTTATTTAGCAATATAAAAATATATTTTGCCACTATTTTTTCAGTCTTGCACTTCACATGATTTTGAGTCTTCTATTTGCTTAAAAATTGAGGAATAAAGCAAGAATTTGCCTACAGAAAACTTAAGACATTAATAATTGACATACAGAACATTTTCTAGGGATTAATAACCAGCTGGGAGAGCTGATGGCCTGAGGCAAAGCCAAGGGCCATTACCCCCTGGCTGGTTATTAAATCCCCAGGAAATTCCCAATGCTAAGGTCATGATTGCTATTACAATCCTTTTTTCTAAAGTAAAAAAAAAAAAAAAAAAAGCCTTGCTTCATTTTATTTCATCCTTTTTAATAATTTATTTTAAAATACTGGTTGTAATATAGATACACTGACACTAGTGTTTGGACATTTCTAGGGACCTAAACCCCTCTTAGTATCAACAAAAAGCTTCCTGTTTTTTCCTGTGGATCAGGCCCTGTTTACAGGCAAAATCAAAATGCTTTTTGGGTACCTAGTACAACGTCAGGGTTAATTCATACTAAAGAAAAAATCATTTCCATTTTAAGTTAGTGATAAAGAAAAATGGTAAATCCCAGTATTGGTTGGGAAAAGAGCAGATAAGTAAGAAGCATTAAATTATATCATTTATATTGTAAAATGATGGGCAGTGGTGCAGTCAGATGTCTATTCAGGCCATTACTGTATCTTCTGCACAAAATGTCAATTTTTATTGTGACTGGACGTGCTCTACAGTGCAGCCCACAGCAACCAAGTCTATGATAGTCAGAAAGAGAATGCAATCAGTGCCCTGTATGCAGATGCTGTTAGGAAAATCAGCTGCTTGGTAAAACAAGTCTGGCATCAGAGAAGGAAAGGAGAAACAGTCATATTTTATTGTCAATAGGAGTGATGAAACCATGTAGATTAGATTAGAACAGACCTAATTGGAGATATGGGTGGTTTGCAGTACAGTAGAGGGAGCAGGCGTTAATTTGTGTCATGCTACGCCATGTCACTGCCACTTGAAATTCCATTGGGCAATATTAATTCCAACAGAGGTCTAGGCTGCTAATAAATGAGGTAAATTGAGTCAATTACTAATTTCATGCTTTTCTGATTTTTGGTTTGGATAGATAATATCCACAATTTAATGCACTGTCCTCTAGAGATCTTTGCCGCTTATGAAGAACATGTGTTCATAGAATTATTTATACTATTCCTGTTGATAAACATTGCTCCTGTACCCAGAGCAACAGGACAAAGGGCACGAGGGGAGCCAGGTTTTGTCTGCTTTTTCCTCTTGATTGAACTATTTCATTAGTTGTGATATGACTTTCTTGCCTCCAGGCATATCTTCACTTTTTCCTTGTCATTTGCTTCCTTATCAGTGGCACAACAAAGTCTTCATTCATGTGCCTGCATTGACATTTCCCTATCAATATCTTAGCACTGCTTTAAGCAGTCAGGACGGATATTTTGTACAGTTAAGGCAGAGGGGAGCAGCTTTTACACCCCTCTCTCACAGGAGAGACCCAAAGCTCATCTTGAATCAATGGGAGAAATCAAGAAAATTTTCATGATTGCTCCCATTTTTCTGAGACAGAGCTTTTAATAACACACTGCCTCTCCCAATCTGCTCTTGCCCACTCCTACCTGTGGCTGATAAGGCAGGGGCTGTGCAATCAGCTGCAGCAGCTCACCTCCTGCACTGCCCAGGGAGAGATCTCTGATCCACTGGCTCGCTTTCAAGTCCTGGATGCTGTCCCAGAAAACCCACTTCTAACAGAACCTCTGTTACTCTAGCAGCATAATGTAAAACTCAATACTTCTGTTTGGGAAAGACAAAGCAGAACAAATGTGATGGAAGGGTTTTGATCTCTCTGGCAGATATATTTGTCTGCTCTGCCATATCTTCTTACTGAAATAGCATATTATTTATTGTTGCTAATTGAACTCACCACCTTAGTTCAAGACGTGTATCACCTACTGCCATTTCTTTTCCTTTCTCATAAACACGTGCCAATCACTTATAAAAGTTAAAATAAATTACAAGGACATAAAGAAACTCTACCCCTCAAAGAAAAAAAAAAAAAGAAAAATAAGGAAGAGAAACTCTAACATAAACTACTTAATTTGAAAACTCATTGGGGAGAAATAATGGTTCAGAAAACACTTGGACCAAAATAATCTTCCTTCTTGCTTCTATGAAGCAAGCTCAGCATTTCTCCTTCCCATTTATCATTCTATTTTTTAAAATATATCTTTTAAAATATAATTTTACATGTTGGCCTTTGATTATTGTTACATCTTCCTCTGTGGGATGTGGTACTCTTGTTTTAGTGTGTACGGAAGTTCATTGTTTTTAAAACCTTTGATGTTTTAAGCAGAGAATAAATTGTGAGAGACGGTAAGAATAAATTAGATAGAAAAAACCTTCTATAAACACACAAATATTGTGATCAGGCTGATAGAAAAGGAAGTGCAGAAAAGTGCAGAGGCAGCTAAATGACATAAAATGATCTGATGCCAAATGATCTGAAGCCACAGTCCCATCTTTCATGGTTCAGTACAGGTCATTGGGTGAATTTTTATTTTTCACACTAACCTTTGTCTGTATTTGTATAATGAGTATTCATGACTACATCTTGAGGAGATGTTTAAGTCCCTACATCTTGTGGATATAAATGCAGCTATCAAAGCTACAGATCGATTCCTTTCAGCCAGAACCTAGATTTATTTAGTGCTGCCATTTCATGACTGCAGACATTTTTGATGGAGCTTTTCATCTTTATTTTTTAGGTTAAAAAGTAATAAAGAATTTTCACCTCAAATACTGTTTTTTTTTGTGAATATGCATAAGTTATTCAGATCCTATCAATATTTGGTATTTCCCTTCGTGAGTCTTTTCAGGAAAAGTCTTTTTCCTCAAATTTTTTTCCACAGAATTCAAACCCACCACTTCGGGGATGTCTTAATGTCTACTAATTTCTTTAGAACAATAATTTACTTTACGACTTCCTGAATTGTACTGTATACAAATATATTTTTACATCATGGCATAGGGCAAGGGAGAAAAAGGGAGGAAAAAAAAACCTCTTGACTTTTGGGTGAAATATTCATCTTCAAATCCAGATGAAAATGAATGTGGCAACTTATTAATATTAATACTAGCCTATTAGTATGTATAACATGAATATCTCAACAACTACTCATTCTCTAAGTTGATAAACCAACAATGAGTGTATCATTCTGTGGAACACTGTAAGCCTTTAAGTGCAGGGGAGAGACACTGCAGCTGAATTATGAAACAGATTGGTTCTCTGCTAGATTTGTACTTTGCATGTTTGTGAGGATATTAACCTCAGGATGGGAGCTGTGTGCCCCCTAATTACACACTCAGGTTATTTTGAAAAGCTTTTAATCGGACTTTCACATAACAGTGAACATGAAAAACATACAGATAAAAAGGGGCCATGCCTTTGAATTTACATGGGCAAATAGTACTTTCATGTCTTCAGCAGTAATTTTTTCTGTTGACATTGTAGATGTGAGGTTTGTGCCATCTGGGTCAATAACCTCCTTGTTTCAAGAAAAATGGCTTCTTTTTCTGGAATGTTTAACAGACAGTGGAGGAGATTAAACAGAAGCTCTTACATAATCTTTTCATTTGTATGTTAAGAAGAGATGGATAGGATGCATATAGAATGGTATTTGTGGAATTTTTACCAAAGCTATCATTGCAATCGAAATCTGAAAATAAATTACTTTTCCATTACCATCATTCACAATTTTTTTTACTTAAGTTTAGCAGAATAAAGTCCTGGCTTAAGCCTTTTCAATGAACTAAAAGCATTAGGAGGAGATAAATACAATGAGTGCAAATCCATTTTACTGCTGAAATTATTGTCTTACTCTCTCAGTAGGAAATACTCTCCTGCCATTGCTGCAGGACTTGTCAGGGGAAATTCTGGCTCTACTGAAATTAAGAGAAAAGCTTCCTTTGATGTCAGTGGGGACAGGATTACATCTTGGTGTTTGCCACCATGGATGCTAATTTTGACCCTCAGGAGAAATGTATTCACCAGTGTCCTCAAAGCAGAGCTTTGCAGTATTTATTACAGACTGTCTGCTCTCCAGCAGAGTACTACCTTTTATTTTTCTGCCAATTCTGACTGCAAATAAATAAAATCTACTTGAGGAATCATGAAATCTGTCATCTTTCTGGCTTCTCCTGTACTTTTAGTAGAAGAATAATGTTAGCTGGTGAGTTTTTTATTAGGCAGTGAGCCCTTACATAAAATAAGTTTCACCATAAGATATCACAATGAATAGATTTCTAAGAAAGTAAATTTAGCACCTTCATAAGAAAAGAAACCCAAATAGGCATGACCACCAAAAAGATGTCATTTTTATTTGAGAAATATTATATGAGACTATATTATTTGAGACTCATAACCAAAAATTTGCTGTTCTGAAGTGCAAATGTAGATTTTAATATCCAATAGCACATGTTAAAAGGAAATTGGATGTTTGACTCTGAGAAGACTGGTGCATGGTCATATGTTGCAGTCTAAAAAAACTCATAATGGTGCATGAACACCTGCTGCCATCAGGCTCCTAGTGGAGCTTTCACAAAGGAGTGCAACTGCAACATTTAGTGAATAGTGCCTTCAAAATCTGCCTATTTAACTGCTTTAAATTGCAAGCTGCTCCCATAACAAAAACCTGAGTAGTGTATTCTGTCCATCTACTGTTTTTCTTGTCTTGGAAAGTGTGTCTTTGCCCTGGAGGAACCCTGGTCTGCTCAGCAAATGTATTAAGGACTACATTTTTCAAATATCATAGAAAGATTTGAGTTAGAAGCCACGTTCAAAGATGATCTAGCACAACCCCTCTGCCATGGGCAAGGGAATCTTTCACTAGATCAGGTTGGCTCATGCTAGCTATGGAGATGTTGATTAATGTAACACATAAATTATGTGTACAGATGCCCTTCCCTGACTGGAATAAGAAGGAAACAAAGCTGGATAAAAGAGTGGATAAGTAAAATGTTAGTAGTGATATTGGCTACTCCTCTTTTTTTTTTTTTATTCTGTGCTTGGAGATAAATAGTCTCATAAATACATTTAAACAAAGCTCTTAGAGGTAAAAGGGAACTTTCCTCCCTCCAGTAATTAAAAGACAACCGCTGGCCCAGTAGATTTGGTGATATGAGTCATAACTTCAGCTCAGGCAGTTTTGTGGCCAGCCTGGATATGCAGATGGCCTTGGCATATGACTGTGAAAGTGATGTAAATCATTTCTCATTGAATCGTAGCATCCCAAGCTGTTGCCATTTAATTGTTCAGTTTATACAAAAGTAAATGCCAGTAGAATAATCTGAACTACTGGCATGATCTGTCTGTGAGGTGCTGCTTGTTTATCAGCTGCAGATTGCTTCAACAGTGAACTTCTGCTCCAGAAGGTCATGCACTGTTTCACCACCTCATTTGACATGTTTCTGTCAGTTTTGGTGTCTTCACACTTTTTTGGTTTGTGCAATTCTCTTTTTTCTCTTTGATCCAAAATGAATAAAATATTTAAACTTCCTGTTTCATACTGAAATAGTGTTTATTTTACTTAATGCAGGCCTCTCTGCTATCCTAGTGTGACAGGTCAAAATAATTTCCTAACATTCTACCCAATACATTAAAGCAGGTTTGAAAATTTGTATGTCTGTAAGCTGGGAGTTATCCTATGAAGTATTAAGAAAAAATATTAGAATATCTTCTTGCCATAGCAAAGGTGAGGTAAATACATTTGTGCAGATAAGTGAGTGTTCATAGTTTCTACTATAAACTAAAAAACTTACCTTTGCTAAAAACATGGTTTTCTGCATGGCTGTCTTCCCTTATTCTTATCTTCCATTTTTCCAGCTGTACTTTCCCTCTTAGAGTAGAACGTTCTTTTTATTTCATATTTTATTCCATATTTTCCTGTGTGTTTGTACCATGCATGCTCTACATATTTTAGATTTAATCCAGCTACACTATAAAATATGTCTTAATATTCAGTGACACTTCACTGTAAGTCACACAAGTGGATCATAAGGAATATGCTGGCTAACATGCCTTTAGTGTGGAGCTAAAATAAAAGTATATGATGCAATTAATTAGGAACATATTGGAAATATCTTTGTGACTGGTGGATTTAAATGGCAATGAAAAGATTAGCTCCTTGGTCAAGCATCTTAATGACAAATGTTGCAAAGGGACTGTTAAATTCTCTGACAAGCATGCAGCAGCGCTAGAATAATGCTTTAGGTGCCTTTAAAAATGCAGTGGATGGACTGCAGGAAAGTGCGGTCTGAAAGAAACAGAACACAAGGAAATCCAAGTAAAAATGAAGAGCTGTTTTATGTTTTCCACTTGACTCCTACCACCAGAGGAATAGGCAACACTAGTGCTAGTACAGCTCTGATAGCACAGTTCATAACTGGCTGAATTTTAGAATTATGGTCATTATTCTGTTTATAGCAGTTATAAAAAAGCCTTAATAAACAGAATATTACAGCAGCACTTTGTCATCTCATATTTCCTCTCACAGTTCTGTCATCCCATTTGGTCTATTTGTATATGTCTTCATTTCCCGGCCTTCATATGCTTCTAGCTGTGCTCATCCTACTGGCACCTAAAAGAATCCTGACTTTAGCTGGGGAGATGGCAATTTGGTGAAATGAAATTTATGAATTTCAGATTAAAAATGCTTAATTTGAGAAATTCAGAGTTAGCAGACAAAAAAATTGTGGATAGATGAGGAACTGGATAAACAGCAAACAGCAGTGAGTAGTACCAAGGAACTAAGTGTCAGGGGAAAAACACAAAAAAGGGTAAAGAGCTGTTTAAGGTCTTTAAAGATTGGCAGAGCTCATGCATATTTTTATATGGCTGGGAATAATGAAAGAATATCCCTAAACATTAGAGCTCTGAAATTCTGGGGACTGTCTTACAGTCCAACTACACCTAAAATGGAGCTTGTAAAGTTTATGAAGAGGATTATGTGATGTGATTGTGGTATTAATAAGTGATGCTGAATAGACTCGTATTCTCATAACTTCCTATCTCTGGAATAACAAAAAACATAGCTTGGGGTTCTCATTCAACTGAGTATTTCTTCTTAAAACACAAGACTCTAGTATGAATAAGAGAAGGAAAGAAACAGGACCAAAATTTGGAACAGAACTTCCTTCTCCATAAGAAATCCAGATTGGAATGTTGGACAATGTCAAGTAGTAACAGGGCTCTGGCTGCAAAGCAGTCAATTTATTGACTCATTAACAGTTCATAAAATTTAGCACATTCCTCTGTTTCTTGTCACTGGTAAACATATGCTCCGAATTTATAGTGGGATCTGCAGTACCATTCCATAAATATTAAAAATAGTTTTGTGATCACTACAATGAATGATCGTTACAATGTGCTTCAAACCACAGTGGAATTCTGATCTTAAATAAAAGAATTGCAAATTGTGGCAGACAAGTTCACATGATTCACGACCTACTGAACTCACTGAAACAGTCCAGCAACTCAATGAAAGCCTCCAAGAACACTTTTTCCTCCCAGAATCTAAAAGCAATTTCTGATCATAAACATAATTCTGGAGGTGTGGATGAAATATACTGTTTCTCAGTATAGTGAATCACAAATGGAACCAGTAAAAAGGCATTCCCAGGATACTGCTAAACAAATGTGATGATTATAGATCTTTTGAGTACAAAATAGAGTTAAGACATAAGAACCATTTTAACTTGTATTAAATAGGGTCTGGTATACCTGTTACTGCCAGATTCCTCTAATTTTACTCCTGTTGACCCGTGGTATTTATTTTGAGTAAGGGAACAAGACTTTGACACACAAGTTTTAAAAGTCTGTCGTAAGTAAATATTGTCAAGGAAGTGAAAGAATGGACTGAACTGAACTAATTACTGTGATATTTCTGTTCTTTTTATTTAAATGTAGTGAAATACATGAAAACAGCTCAACAATTAACACAAGAAGCAAAGAAATTCCACAGAGTGATGTTTTTATTTTCTCTCTTCATTCGAAATGTGGTATACAAATTGTTGACCAGAGAAAGAGAATCTCCTTATTTCCCCTGCTCCTGTGAACTTGTCTTTTCCAATACTCTTTTTCTGGTAGCGTCTTCAACAATTTTTAGAATAGCCTCAGATGTAGCTGACAGTAGACCCCTCTATATATGAAAGTATGTGGTATGTCTCAATTGAAAGCATTTATTTTGGCTGTCCACTTTAAATTTGATTTGACTTGATGCAGTTAAAAAGGAAAAAAAAAAGTCATTTTATTTGCAGACATGACATTTGTCATGTTATAACCTCATCCAGGAATGAGGTACCTTGCAGCCCTGTGCTCACCCCCTGACCCCCACCACCAAAGGAATGGGGAGGAGAATCAGAAACAAAATTAAACCTGTGGGTTGAAGTAAGAACAGTTTAATAATTGAAATAATAATAATTTGTAAAAAAAATTTGTAATGAGAAGGGAGACAACAAAGAGAGAGGAATAAAACCAAAGACAGATCATTGATGCATAATAAAATTTCTTTAATTTTATGTGTAAAGTAGTGGAAAATTAATTAAAAATATCTGCATTTCTAGAACCCTGTATTTGTATAGGGAGAAATTCTACCTCACTGATTGCATATGATACAAGATATTACAACGTTTTTGCTGTTCAGTAAATAGCTTTCTATGAATGAACATTCTTTTTTTCTACTTCTAAGAGGTCCCCCTAAGATATACAAGCAACAGAACTGTCCCCAAATATGTTACAAAAAAAGAATTTAAGTTTTCCAGTCCAGAGTAAAAGGGGAGCTGCATGTGTAAACATGCAACTTGCATTTTGTCCTCATGCATCTCCTTTCAGAGAGCTCTGCTACAGGCTTGGGATAACTGAGAGCATATGCAACCAATAAAAGAGGCAAGATCACAGTGGTTGAGATTTTTTCCACAGCAGACTTGCTGCTTTTGATTGGACTTTTCATGAGATACAGCAGGATACAAATGTGAGATTGTACATATTTGCAATCAAGATATATTCTAAGCACCTGATGTATCTAATTAAAGCTTCCTGTGTGAAGTGGAATACCACAGTTCAAATTTCCTTTCAGCTAAAGGGACACTTCCATAAACACAAGGACTGATGCCCAAATAACATTTTCTATTTTGATTTCCTGTAATGAGCTAGATATTATGCATCCTTCATTAATCTCTACAGACAGTTACTATGATTACTCTTTTTTTTTTATCTAATGAGATATCTGATAGAACAACATTCAATCTCAGATCTAGATAGTGGGGAATAACATTCACTTTTGGGTAATAGCTGTGTGTCTGGGACTGGCTTTTTAACAAATGGAGTAGAAGCATACCACAACAACTTTTCCTCAGCTCCTATGTGCAAAGATTTATAAATGAATACTAATATTTACATCATTTTAGAAATCTTTACATTCAAGTTTTCTAGATTATTCCCTGAGCAAAATATTTGGCAATTTTCCCCTGAATCATTCCTAGATAGGAATACAGAAATTAAAGCCTGATGCAGAACTCTACTGTCTGGCATGAGATGAAACAATGCTCTCATCTTTACTTTTTTGTCTTTATAAGCATCTTTGTGAGTGATCATGCCACTTATGTGTGATTCTCAGGTCACACATAGAAAAAAATATCCTAACTTCTCAGTAATTTCCTCCTCCTGCAAGTGATTTGCCACTTTAATTGTTTATTTATTTGGTTTTTTAATATAAGAATTGATCACATGGACCACTAAGGCATCATATATGTGAAGTATTATTAGATAGTACATAACTGAAAATTATATAACAAGATAATTTGAATGAAAATTATCTAACACATAATTTGACATTTTTAATGTAAAAATATTTTTAATGTTTAATTTATTTGTTTACAGTGCAGTAGTATTGATAGTATGGTTTTGACAAAGACCTGAAATGATCAAAAGTATCTCACAGCATCTTGATAGTGAAAGAAATCTCATTAAAATCTAATAATTGGGATTGAAGCCAACAAGTTCAGTAAGAGGCAGGATGTTAAAAAACACAGGTACAGAGTAAGTCTTGGCAAAGCTGTTGGTTCAGGCCAACAATAGGCAGATATACACACCAGGCATGTAATAGTGCCCAAGAAATTAAATTCAGGCTATTCAGATCCTTCAAATATACTGCCATCTATTAGCAGTAGCTCCTTTTCTGAAAGTGTATTACACAGGACAGATTATAATAATGAACAATTGCTTGAATCTGTGCCTGAACAAATAATAACTCAGTGTATGGTAGTATTGTTCTGTTCATCCAAACACGCTGCCTGAAAAGCCACTGAGCATGTAGCTGACATCTCTTTTGTTTTCCTCCCACTTCCACAGTTCAGCTCTCAGCTTCCAGCCTTGCATATGTAGTCTAATTACCCAAAACTTACAGCTCTTTTATTTCAAAAAGTTGTATGGAGTTTGGAGATAAAACAAAAACTATTTCTGAAACCAGAAATCAACATAATTAAAGCAATCTTGTGTCTTTGCTTTGACTTTTTTAATACTGTGAGAAAAATGGAAATATATCCTTTCTGTGTTTTGGATGTTTTTAACACCATCTTGATACCATGCATGGTGCAACCAAGTGCATCAAGTGATCTATACCTACTATTGCTATAGCAGGTATAGCAATAGTATTTGCTATTGCTATACCTACTATTGCTTTCTAAATAAGTAAATAAATAGCTTATTATGCATCAGATGTAAACATTTTGACTTGTCACACTGCACTTAGAGTAGGGGGATAGAATAAGTAATAAAGGTAGTATAGAAAGTGATCTTACCCCCTAAAGAGTTGCAGCTGTGTTGATTATTAAAGATTAGGAGCAGGCCTGACTTTAGGAGGCCACACCTGTAGCCAATAAGCAGAGTTTTATACAAGAGTGGATTGGTGGGAACTAGAGCCAGTTGGCTGCTGTGAGGACAAGGAAGAGTCAGTTCTTAGAGGAGCTGCCTATGAGAAACATAAAGGAGATAGGGAACTCTAGCAATATGGAACCTTTGCAATATAATGATAATAGAACTCTTGCAATATAATAGCAACTTAGTGCCTTTATAGTATATAGTACTCTCATTCACAGCAGTAATACTAAAATCTCAGCTTTTATTGAAATACGTATATAATTGCATAGCTGAAATAATAACAATAGAAAAACTTGATAAGATTGTCAGTTTAAAACTACAATGTAATTGTGGTTTTTATTCTCTCAGCAGACATCTAGGACTAACTTCTTTAAAGTTCTCTGCTTCATTATTTGATGGATAGTTAGTCATATAGTATGCCAGTTGTGGGAATTCATTAAAGAAGCAGGACTGACCCTCTTGTACTCTCCATGGAGGCAAGAGACTGTTCTGCAGCCAGGAATTGCTAGTGCTCAGGGTCACACTCTCTGTACTCCCATTACAGTGAGCAAAACTGCAATAGGAGGCTTGTGGCACTTCTGAAAATATGCCAGTAAAGCAATCCAAACAAATTCCAGAACACAGAGCTATAGTTGCTATTTGCTGTTTGTATCCCACATCATTTTTCAGGCAGTCAACAAACCTCTTATCTCCCACAAGAGGTTACACACATTGCCAACAAAGAATTACCTGTTACCTCCACCATAACAGGCACTACAACCTCAGCCTTTGTACAAGAGTATGAGCTCAGATTTCCTCACTTTCTTTCTTTATGTGTGTGTGATTTGTGCAGTGAAAAAGACTGCCTGTTCATTCAGCTTACAAGACTTTTGAGGAACTATGTTCTATCCATGAAAAACTGGAAAAATGCCTTGTGGGAGAGGGTCAGTTTCTTCAAAAGAAAGCAGGATGAGTAAACTTAACCTGGCCATCCTTAATAAGCAATTTTGGGTTGCTGTGTTTTTCCTTAGAGTTTGTGCCTTCAAAATAAAGACTAGCACTTGAAAATTGTGCTAATTATCCCACTGGTATATTTAAAGTAGCTTCTCAAGTAAATACAACATTTTAGAGATTAGTTCTTTAAGGAATTTTAATGCAGAAGTACTTTCAGACACATAAAGTAACAAACTCAGCAAGAGCCTAGGAAAAATGAAGCACAATGGAATCTGAAAAGGACAGGAGCTGGCATGGCAAGGCAAGAGGTATTTTTTAGCTGAGGAGTAGTTTTCTTAGAACCTCAGCACAAGAATTTCAGGTTATTCTGATGAACT
The DNA here is from genome assembly GCF_028769735.1 of Zonotrichia leucophrys gambelii. Taxonomy (NCBI): domain Eukaryota; kingdom Metazoa; phylum Chordata; class Aves; order Passeriformes; family Passerellidae; genus Zonotrichia; species Zonotrichia leucophrys. Next base: position 106,949,423 of record NC_088169.1, read on the forward strand.
TCAAGAACACTGGCAAAGCTGTTCCCTGTTTTCCCAGGATCTCAAGGACCCTACTTTGCACCTCAGTATTGTCACGTATCTAAACTCACACTCCTGCTAAATTGTATTTTACTACTAGCAAAGTATCTGTTCAATGGTTTTTTCCTCCTCCAAAAAACCACTGTTATCCACTAAATACATCACAGAGCTAGGTGAAATTAATTCCCTCTTCAAAATGCTAAAACTTATCTATTCTTTAAGACATCTACAGGCAATAAGAGCTGTTTGATTTTTTCCCATGCATAACACTTTTTTGAGAATTCATATTTATAATATAAAATGTAAGTAGAAAGTTATCATGTGAATATAGACATCTGTCTTTTTTTAAATTATTTTTTCCTCTCCTATCATTGCCTTTTATACTGAACCCAGCAGAATGGATGATCCTAGAATTCCTCCAGTTTATTTAATTTTAATACCTTTTTTTTCTGTTCTCAAACTTGAAAAATTTGGAGAAATGCCACTTATAAAATTCAACACCAATATATACAACTTTTTATATACTTCTAAACCTGGGAGAGTATTAAAAAGGCAACAAAAAGGAAATTCATAAAATCCCTTAAGTTTCTGACAGATAGCAAATGTGGAGATTATGCATCTTCATTGCACTTACTGACTAACATGGAAGGTAGAGGGGAAAAAAGTTTTCTGAAAAAAAAGTTCTTCCCCAAAATAAAGAAAGAAAAGGCTTATCTGAGTTAAAGCAAAGGGGAAAAGATCCCAAACAAATTTGAAAAACCCAACTCTAGAAACCAAAAAGCCCCAAAAGGGAAAAAAATGCTTCATCAGTTGTTCATGGTGCACAGACAGAAACACTGATTCCAGTGAAGGGAGAAAGCAGGATAAGGACGGGATAAGCTGAAGCTGCTTTGAGGTGTTTGTGAGTGACAGATCTACAGGGCAGCTTTGGATAGGAATCCTAATCCGTCTTCCCCTTGCTGCTAATTTTCTCGGCCATCTGCAAGCCTGTTTAATTCACTAAAATCACAGAAAATTACCCAACCATAAAGAAACAAAAGTTGCTTGCATTTTATCTTCTCCCTTCCGATTTTAGTGATTTACATTTCTTCAGTCAAGGGGAGGAAGTAAGGCTGTGTAGCTAGAAGGAAAGGGAAAAATGACGAGGAATTAAGAGCTGGGAAAGGGAAGGAACTGTTGCTAGACTGTTCAGTGTAGGAACAAGATGTTAATCAGCTCATTGTCCTGTGGAGGGTAGGCTCAGGGTGGATAAGGTCATGTGAACTTAGGCTCAAGCTTAAGAGCTTGTTGTGGTTTAATGCCAGACACCAACTGAGTCCCAGCCAGTTTCTCACTCATTCCATTACCTGCAGGATCCAGGAGAGAATTGGAAAAGTGAGAAAACTCCTGGGCTGAGATAAAGGCAGTTTAATGGGGAGAGCAAAAGCAAAGCAAAACAAGAAATCAATTCACAGCTTCCCATGGGCAGGTGTGTGTTCAGCAATGCTGAATTGGCAAAAAAAAAAAAATAACCCAGACCAAAAACCCATGCCTTAGCTAGGTAAGGAAAGCTGGGGACTGTGTGATCAGGATCCTGTTCCCAGAAGACAAAAGCCTGGGAAAGAGGAGGAAGATCCTTCCCTTGCAGCTGTGCTAAGGAAGCAGATCTGATCCCTCATACCCTGTAGCATCACCCTCAAAGTGACAAAGGAGTTGTAAATAGAAACAGACTGACTCTTAGTTGAATAGCCCTGAGCATGAGACCATTGCATTGTGCATTAATATATATATGTTCTCCAATCTGTTTTTTTTGTAAAATCAGTTATTCATATACCATGAACTACTAACAACAGTTGTGCAGTTTGAAAATGCGAGATAGGACACTTTTACAAAAACATGTTTAGACATATAACAGATAGACACAAGGATTTAAAGAACAGCTAAATATGTATTGTTGCTACTCACAGCAGCTTGTAAAGGAGCAAGAACATTTTATGCCCATTTCCTAAAATGCAGGAATCTTTCCCCCCAGCATTTTGGTCTTTTAAATGAATTTATCATGAAGTACAGGATAAATGTCATTAACATTCACTTTCAACAAAGAAATGAGTTCATTGTTGTCTACATTCATTTAATTTATCACTCCAAGCAGAGACAGCACCATACTGATTCCTAGTAGGCACAGAGCGATTTCTCCACACTAAGAAAGTGTTGTGCCCTTAAGAAATGATGTGTGGCTATTATTACAGAAAAAAAAAAAAAGTTTTGATGTTGGTCTTTAGAGCAGCAATCTTCATACAGAAAAAAAAAAAAAAGCCTTCTAGGGTGACAGAATAACTACTTGCTGTGAAGAACTTCACCTTGTGTACAGTCTCCTAAGCCCATTTAGGGGAATGGTGAAGGGTGAGTGTCCATAGGTTCTGAGAGCTATCCTGAAATAGAATTATCCCACAAATGTAAAATAAAATAATTTAAGACCAGCATTTGGGATAATGATAAGAATTTACTACAGTATGTGACAGTAACAATCCTTTAGAACAACATTTGTGAATTCTTATTCTTATATGTTTTTTTGAATATTATACCGTAATTTTTAGGTCACATGCAACACTTCTTTTGCAGGGTTCTCAGGAAGTACAGAGTACAGAACAAGCAATAGAAAAAAAATGTATTAGGTGCACCTCTAATGAAATCAGTCAATAACACCATAGCTTTCTTAAAAATATCATTTTCACTGCTCTTTTCTTTGTATGCACTAGTTGACAGCCTGGGGCAGCTAAAGATGGAGAGGGGAGCTTTGGCATAATTCAAACTATGCAGGTAAAACGTTATTTTTTTTTCTATGGGTTTAGAATTTTAACTTCCCTTTTTTTAATGGGCTGGCTTTTTAAAAAAAATTGATCATATGACTATACAAGAAAAATGAAAGAGGTTTTAAGTACATAGCAGAAAACAGACAAGGTATGCCCTTTTTTTCCTTCCAGTTCAGCTGATCATGAAGGCATTGAGCAAATAACTTTTAAAAGAAATGAATCAGGAATCCAAAATCAGTTTGAAAGGTGTGACACTTATTTTATCAAAGCCGTGTGCTTTTTAGTTTAGCCATGGTTAATTCTATTTAAGTGAGGTGTTTAAATACGTATATGTATGCAGAGAGTGAGGGGATAACTTCACCAGTAATAGTGTGTAACTAATTTCTGAGTTAGGGACCTTTGTATGTTTGTCTCAAATTTATTAGATGCACACCCTGAAAATTATAATACATTAGAGATTACATCTCTTCATTGTCTGTGAGTGATATATTAACAGCACACTCTATTTTCATTCACTGTCTCCTTGGAACCTCTCAGAGGTTGTACAGGATCATTAAATATTGAAGTTTTCCTTCTATCCATGAATCAAAGCCAGACTATGCAAATTTTGTTTTTCAGGTCCATCCCATAGTCAGATTATAATATATTTATGAAATGTAAGACCTATTTTTAGCAGGATTTTTCATGTTTACATATTATGGAGAACAAAGTACACTGAAGTTAGAGGATGCTATTCAAAACTTGGAATCCCAAGCCACAATTTTCCAACAACTTTTCCTTCTTGCTAAGCAGACTTGCCTCACATGTTTAGACTAGGCTAGGAGTTCTTAAGTAGATTTTAATTTTTATTTAATAGTATTACTCAGGATAATTTACATTCAGTGAGAGTAATGGTGCAAAAAGAAAAGGGCTTTGTGTTCAAACCTTTATCACTGATTTAGGGGAGACACTGTGGTGTAGAACTTTCTCATGAGGGACAGGCTTCTCTCTGGTGCCAAGTGACAGGACCTGAGGGAACAGCTTGGAGCTGTGTCAGGGGAGGTTCAGGTTGGATATCAGGAAAAGATTCTCTATCCAGAGGGTGGTTGGGCTCCCCAGGCAAGTGGCCACAGCATCAAGTCTGACAGAATTCAAGAAGTGATTGGGCAATGCTGCAATGCTTTTGCACCTGGTGGCACCTGGTGAGACTCTTGAAGCTGTCCTGTGTGAGGCCAGGACTTGCACATTGATGTTCATTGTGGTCCTTTCCAACTCAGGGTATTCTGTAGTTCTATAATTCCATGATGACTATGTTTTAATTCACATTACAGTCAATGTTTGGACTTCCCCACAGCTTTCTGTGAGATATAACACATGGCTTAACAATGATGTATCTTCCTTTCAATATGCAATGGGAGTAAAAGAGGTTTGGAGATCTATTTTAGGGTTGCAGTCTGGTAAAAGCTTTATGTTTTATAGTATTTTGTTAATACAGAATGAGTGCTTTGCTTTACACAAACTATCCTAGCCAAGAGTTATTGTGCTTGGTTATCTCGAGGTAGTTGCTTCTTGTTGAAAACAAGATGAATCATATCTGATGGTGCGCTAGAGTTTGTATCTGTTAAAAGTAAATGCTTTACTTCTTTTAGGAACTAACAGGGCCAAGTGCAGAGTGCTACACCTGGGTTAGAGCAACCCCTGGTACCAATCCAGGCTGGGGATGAGCAGACCCAGAGCAGCCCTGGGGGTGCTGTGGGTGAGAGGCTGCCATGGCCTGGCCATTGGGAGCCCAGAGCCCCCCGTGTGCTGGGCTCACCCAGAGCCCCGTGGGCAGCAGGGCAGGGAGGGGATTCTGCCCCTCTGCTGAGAGCCCACCTGCAGGGCTGCATCCAGCTCTGGGCTCCCAGCACAGCAAGGACAGGCACCTGCTGGAGCCAGCCCAGAGCAAAGGCTGAGAGCACTGGGATTGTTCAGCCTGGAACAGAGAAGGCTTTGGGGTGACCTCATTGTGGCCTTTACAGCACCTGAAGCGAGGTTTCAAGAGAGTGGGAGAGGGACTTTTAAAAAGAGCCTGGAGTGACAGGACAAGGGGGAATGGCTTCAATATGAACAAAGAGAGCTTTAGATTGGATATTAGGCAGAAATTCTTCCCTGTGAGGCCCTGGCACAGATTGCCCAGAGAGGTTGTGACTGCCCCATCCTTGCTCAAGGCCAGGCTGGATGGGGCTCTGAGCAACCTGGGATAGTGGAAGGTGTTCCTGCCTATGGCAGGGGGTTGGAATTAAATGATCTTTGAAGTCCTTTTCAAGCCAAGCTATTCTATGATTCTGCATTTATCACATTGCATAGACAATTTTTTAGTTAGCAGTTTTCATCTTGACCAGACCAGGAAGAAAAGTAAAACTGATCTACCAGATAGCTGTCCCTCTTCACGAGTAAAATTGGAAACTTTACTTTTAGTGTGTAAATGTCCCCATTAAAATCTTACTTAGTTTTGATTATTCTTTTAAAATACATATCTTTTCTGTAAACTAAAAAGGAAGGAGTTAAATGGAAGCTGAAAAGAGCTTACATGAAAACAAGAGATGACTCTATTGCAGTGGAATTAATCAAACAGAGATAAGACAGACATATCTAATTTCAGATAGAAAGAATATCTTATCACAATGGTTTCAGTGACCTCACTTTTTAACTTCAAGAGGAAATGCCTCCAGTATGCAACCTTACACTGAGGAAAAAGAGCCAAAATAAGTAGAAAGAACAGTATTATTGAGATTGCCAATGGATTTTTTTAACAGAATGTTTTTATTTTACAGCCTCTGTGTCTTATAAAAACAAATCCAAATCACCAATTAGACAAATTTTAGACTGTTTTTATTGCAAAAAAAAAAGAGTTCAATGAGCCTAAATTAATCTGGTGTGGCTACGAGTCTCAGTTCAGAAACCTGATCATAGGAGAAATGGCAGCAACATTCCCAAATCATACACAGGAGTACAAACACAAAATTGTGGATGCTTACATGAATAAAAAATGGCACTACTACACTTTTAAGATGCAATATTAAAGGAAGCAAGTTTTGACAAGAATAGAATAATAGCAGACTATTTTATCTTCAAGTTCCTTAGTAGTCTCAGCGAATCCTTAGCCAAACCTCCCAAGCAGTAGAGTCATGCAGCTCAACTCTTCTTCTCACTGGACCTCAACAAAGAAAGGGAGGAAGAGACAGAAAAAAACAACCCAGTTCTAAGAACAAGAACATGTTGTCATGGCACTGAGATTTAATGTGGCAGTGAGATTTAGCTGCTATTCATATTACAGTTTTGGCTTCTGTATAATTAGGGAAAAAATGGTGAAGGTACTGATCTACAAATAGACTCTTTGAACAGATTTTACAATGATACTTCCTGAGAAGACAGGAGAAAAAACAGAATGGTTTTATCAGCTGCTGTTGTAACTTAGGAGTGGAATATCTAATGTTCTGATAAAATATTTGCTAAAATCAGTATTACTTTCTTGCGTTATTGAAAATATGAAAGAACAATGTGTGGCCAATAGTTGAATTTCTCTACCTGTGTTTTGTGGATTTCTTTTTTAGGGAGTAGCATTATGAGTAATTTCTTTCCTCAGTTGTCTGCTAAATTACATTTGTGTTCCTACTTTCCTCCTGGAATTGCCTTACTGCTCCTGCTCATGTCAGTTTTTATCCATTACATTTTTATTCCCTGTCTCCTGGCCTTTGTCTTTGCTTTCTTCACCAGTAATCACAAAATACAGCTTCTGACCCAGCCTAGCCATGCTGCTTGAGGAATCCTGTGTTAATTCCTATTTAATACCAGGCGTCTTACTACTCAAAAGATTTGTACTTGCACTTTTTATGTGATCTGAAAGAAGAGTACTTAGCAATCCAAACTCCCTTTAAAAAGTCTTTGATTAATTTTCTAGATCTACAGATCAAGGATGATCTTGATGAGGGAAGCTTCTATACATGGACAGAATAAAGATGTTTAGATAGGTACTCGTTAAGAACCTTCAAAAGAAACTAACAGCTAGAAACTGAACTCACACTGACTTGCAGCACTAATGAGGCTTCCACACAATTCCTTACAGCACTGTGAAGCACCTCTATATGATTTTGATAAGCTTGGCCTCAAAGAAACATTTTTTCTGCAAAATGGTTTTGCTCTTAATGTTGAATAAAATTTAAGTATTTTTAATGCATTAACATTATATAGACCAAATGGGACTTAGTATACAGTGGTATCAATCTGACCACCTACAGCTGCAGTAGAATATTCTTTAATATTGACAGGCAGAAATTACTAGAGATTATGAATGGATTAAAAAAAAAAAAAAACGTAACTAAAAAACTAAACTAAAAAAAACTAAAACTAAAAAAAAAGGGTAACTACTATACCAAAGCTGTTGCTGTCACTACTCTTTTGCTTAAATAGTTCAGAATTTAAGAGACCACCAAAATAAAGTTGAGATGCCGAACACACAGTAATGCCTCTCAAATAAAAGAAGTACAGTTACAGTTCCTAATGATAAAAGTTTCCCTTTAAACATTCGGAATTAAAAATAGAACATTTCCTACTGTCAGTGCCTGAAGTGCATATGACAGCAATCCTACTGTTCAGCTTAATGAGCCTGTCAGTCTAGAATATTAAGCAGTTTGATTTAAGCATCTTAAATATGATGTAGATCTAAAATGTTAATGGTAAGCAAGACTTTTGAAAATGTAATAAGGGACACTTTTTCTATATAAAAGAACCATCTATCATCTACTATTTTCCTAGATTATGAAAGGTGGTTATTAATTATTACAGCTTTGATTTCTAGGGACTTAAAGAATTCAAATCTAAAATTTCCAATGTATTTTAAGATGTTTCAAGACATCCATATAAGATACCAGAGGTTCTTCACATTTACTTGCTGTCACTCAGCATTCATTATTTTTTCTCATTTTGACACTCTTTTAAGGAGTATTTTCCTGAGTTGTTTGGTCCACCACTGTGATTTCACTTGGCAGTATTTGAATTAAGTCATTGCCTACAAATCCAGGATTTAGCACCTCAGATGCTGTAGCCTTCTTGTGGGACTCTTGCATCTATAATGTTATTTCTGGTGGAAGAGACATCTCTGTGTGTATCATACACCAGCTCCCTTCTTTTTGTTGTGTTGGTGTTATGAAAGGCTTATATCAGTTTTCTACATATTCCTTGTCCAAGACATGACTTAAGGAACTGGAAACTTTTCTGCAAATATGCTGATCACTGATGTGTTCTGGCCTCCACAAAATTTTAAAGTATAATCCTTTAGATTTTCATGTTAAATAGTTTAAGGGTAGACACTGCAAGTTATTGATGGCTAAGACTTAAGCTTCTCCCTGACTCAGAAGACGTTGTGCATTTCATTTGGGCAATGTGGATTTATGTTCATTTGTAAATTAATAGATTCAAACTTCTACCAGAGCATATGTGGAATAACTGACCAACTTCCAGGCCATGTGTTAAGGAAATTAAGTAGAATCACAGAATGGTTTGTGTTGGAAGGGACACCTTCCACCAGACCAAGCTGCTCAGATCCCCATCCAACCTGGCATTGAACAGGGGTGGGGCATCTACAACTTCTCTAGGAAACCTGTTCTGGTGCCACTTTCAGAGTAAAGAATTTCCTTCCTAATATCTAGCCTAAACCCATCCTCTTTCTGCTGGAAACCCTTCCCCCTTGTCCTGTCACTACAGCTTCTGATGAAAGGGAAAAATGGATTTATGGAGGGAAAAAAGAAAAAAAGTGGTACTCAGATTTCTAAGCCACTACTCCTTGTGATGACAGTACCAGCTCTATCCTATGCCTGCAGAAACACTGAAGAACAGTGGTGGCCAACAGTAAAAGAACAGTGGATTTTAAGCCAATTTTCTTTGAAATAGAGGTCACTTGAAAGGTTCTCTACAGTTCCCAGAGGGAAAATTTCTCAGGTGGTCTGCTGCATTATTTAAATTATTTGAGATCAGCTGTGCTACTTCTTCCAAAGGATATTGGAAAAGACTTAGAGTGTTTTTTGTTATATAGAATTCAAGTCCTGTAAGCACTTGTGGAAGTTTTTGAAGTAAATTCTGGGCAAATTTAGATGATATTATCTCCTTCCTTCTATTTTTCAGGCTGGATTGTTGGTTTTTTTGTGTTTTTTTGTTTTTTTTTTTAAATAGCAAAATAATAAATCCTGCACATTTCTTCATTATCTGATGTCACCTACTTAACTTTATTGTAAAATTTGAATTTAATGTGTAGTGATATTTACCCTTTTTTTACTTAAAAATAATCTTGTAGCTTCCCTCATTGTCTCATATGCTTTAAATCTGATATTTCAATAGATATGCCATTTACAGATTAAAGAGCATGTTGTTTTGTTGGGTTTTGTTTTGTTGCTTGTTTTTTTGGTTTTTTTTCCCCTTGGGAAATGATAAAAAGTACATTTTTTTACATAACTTTTTGCCAGAATCGTGGACAACACATTTCGTTTAGAAAATCTTCTGGCAGGTAATGGGGCAGTGGGATTTAATTACTATTTATATTGCAGAAGTCCACAGATACACAGTCCTGGTAACAGGATCTCATTGTGGTAGATGCTGTTGAAACCCAATTCTTTCCTCATTCTCGAGATAAGAACCTTCTGGGCCATGGCAGTGCAAAATGCCCTATTCTTCTCCAGATTGTCCTAGAGTGCTGAGCTATTGCTGATTGTCTGAGTGAGATAAGCTTACAATGTGTTTCTCTTGTCTACAATGAGCTGACTGTAAAATAATTCAAGTGGGAATCAAGTAATAACTTTTGGTCACCATCATTATGGGCAAGGTTTGAATTGGTGCCTGAGATTGTGATGTGTTAAATTCCACCATCGGCCCAGTAATGCAAGCTGTAAAATGAGTAGAAAAAAAGAAAGAAAACCCCTATTTTTTGTTGTGTGGGTAGTGTGCTTTACATGTGAGAGTGTTCCTAGCTGTGGCAGCAAGCAGCTCTGAGGTAATTGCGATTTTGTGTTTCAGTTCAGAGACAGACGTTCAAAAGAATCACTGGCTTCTGCTTCTGTGCTCTGAGCTGGCCCCTTTGCATGTTCAGTTTTATTGGTTTTAAAGGGGCTGTGTACTGGCACAGCTGCTCCCAGTATAATGGGATATCAGCATAGAGGAAAACATTCCCACGTATTTTTTCTGGTAAAAGTTTGGCGATTTTATATACAATTTAAGCAATCAAATCCTATAATGGCTTAGCTGCAGTATATACAAAATATGATAGCTCCTCTAGTGAGTCCACAAGATACTTGATGTTTACATTTGTCTGCATTCAACATTTTGATTAAATGCATACTTTTTAAGGAGTTGTCTTGCTCTGAGGTTTCAAGTTTTTTCTTATTTTGTTTCTCTTCCACTTACTTTTGAAATTTATATGAGTCTTGACCACCCTTCTAGTCTGCCATGCATGGGAAAGATATTAGCCCAAATTCTGCTGCGGGAACTCTCTATGTTTCAGCTGTCTTTAATAGGATCACACCTCTAAAAAATAATTCATATACTCATATAAAAGCTTAGACAGAAAACTAAATTACATCAGCAGTGAAAAATCCTACAACTGAAACATCAATTCTAATTTAAAAGCATTTCTTGAGACAATGTAAAATGTAATTCTATTGCTGAAGTGAGGCAAAGCTGTTGTGGGATAGAAGTCTGACAAATATTGTTAATAATCCACTGATATGTATAACTGATGAGAACGGTGTTGACAGCACCATATTGCAAAAAAAGAATCATAACCTGCTGGGAACATCACAAATCCACTGGTAGGCACAAGCACAACCCTGTAATGTTGTTAAGGGTGCCACCACAACGATGGGTCAGATTCTTGGGAGCTGACATCTTCATAAATCAGAAGCTCCCTGGTACCACCACTGGTCCTTGCTTTGACTAATGTATGATTAGAGGTGAGGACTGTAATAAAGCAGAAATTATGCTAAGCCTAACCTATCTGTGCCAATGGCACTTTGGAGGCCAGAGGTAACAAAGGGAACACACTAAGTCTGTCTTCTACAGAAAAATCACTATGAAATCCAGCTAAATTCAAAAGCCATTTAAGATTGAACAACAATACTGGATGTGTCTGTTAGAATTTCCAAGTAAATTGACTTGTTAATGACATAATAAATCTTGTTTCCTACCTTATTAAATTAAACACTGCCTATTATAAGAATATTTGCCCATCTACAAATGGGTATCCACACCCGTGGATCTACTTTTATGAATTTTGGCCCTGCTAACATATCATATAATAAAATCACAGAATTTTTAAGGTTGGAAAAGACCTCTAGGATATCAAGCCCAACTGTTAACTTATGTACATATTATAGTTACATATTTCCATTTTAAAAGCTGTAATTAAAGTGTAAATATTGTTGGCTAATCTAGTTGGCTGTCAATAAGCACTTGTTATGGAAAGTGTGACATATGTCACTTATTAAGAGAGCATAACATGCTATTTCTAATATAATTATGTAGTAATATGGAGCTCAGTTTAAGGCTTATTTGTGTATAGTTGAGTACAGTTAGAAATGTGTTGAGGTATAACCAGGTTTTCTGATCCTGATTTTCAGTTTAAGTATAATCTGATTTTTCTGATCCTTGGAAGTCAGGGTGCAGTAGCTACACTTGATTTCACATGAATCCATCTGATTGCACTATGAAAAAATAAATTTTTCTAGTGAGAATTTTACTTTTGCATCTCTCTCGTACACAGGGTAAGATTTTATCACCTTCCAGTTATTAATTTTAAATGCTCATTCTTTTTTGGAATGACACAATGACCACTTTATGCCCCATGGAAAGCCAAACTGTCTCTGAAAATTAAGTTTACCGTGTAACTTAAGGAATGGTTTTGGGTTTTTGTGTCAATTAGGGCAGAGTGCATTTTTGTTGTTTTTTAATTAAAGTGAATGTCCAGATAGAGGACACACTATTAAGAGAATAAACTAAATTACTCTTGGAGATTTATTTTATTTCTAGTTGATAGAATGTGTCTTTGATGTTTTTATTTACACAGATCATAATTGGTGCCTTCATCTTATTAAGTAATTGACTTTTAATTCATTAGACAAAGAAATGCCTAACTTACACAGGGTTCTGGATATAAGAGAGGGAATAGAAATTCCTGATGCAGTAGACAGGCACACTGACAGCTCTTACAAACAGGACATGTTCTAAGACTGACCAGTATGAAAATATTAGTGTGTAATAGGAAGTCCCTGACATGGGGAAGGACAACTAGATGTTGTCAGGGGAAGGACTGGAAGGGATGCAGTGTGACCTCCTGCAAATAAAGAATTCATGCTGCAGTCTACTGTGGAGACACCCATAAGCCTGATATGCAGCTTACTGCACCTGGCAAAAAGGCTATTAATTCTATATACTGCAGTTCCAAAGGAAAGTGTTTCCAATCAAAAGAGAGCAAGGAATGCACTGCTACTCCTGTGATGTTCACTCTTCAGTCTGCACAGGAATCTCTCAGCAAAGGCTCCTATTATTTCTACAGGCTTAAATTTGAGGAAAATCAAGCAATTATTCTATTTATGGCTTGTATGTGCAGTTATATGTAATATCTGTAATAGAAGTGAGTGCTACTGCACACTTGAGTACACAATTCTCTATTAAAAAATATTGGTGTAAAACAAAGTACACTTGCATGATTGGAGCTTTGTCCGGATTGCCAGTCATAAATCATGGAACTATGGAAAAATCTGTTTAGGAGAGACCCCTGGAGATCCTCTAGTCTAACTCAAAGCAGGTTCACCTTCAATGTTTATGACATTGTCCAACTGAACTCTGAGTATCTCCAGGGACAGTGATTCCACAGCCCCCTCAGGCACCTGTTTGCAAATCCTGTTTCCTGACACCTGACTAAAACTTCCCACACTGCAGCTATTTGTGCTTATTACTTGCTCTGAATCTCACTCTAAAATAATCAAGTTGCACTTATTTTAGGTGAGGCTTTTTTAATGATTATCAAGAAAGAATCTTTCTTTTACCATTTTTTGCACATTTAATGAGCTGTGGATGTAAACCCTAAATTGAGCATAAGATGTATATGAAAAACTTGCAACAATTTAATTTGCCAAATATTTATCTTACCAATGCTGTAGATCATTCTTATAATTGTGGTGAGCACTGTAGCTGTACAAGTAACTAAAAATAGTGCAGGCGTACTGACTGAGTCTAGCAAAGTAAGGATATTTCAAAATAGGCTTTTTGGTGTTGCTTGATTGGTACTTCCAGAGAAAAACTCTGAAGTCAGATGCCACAACTCAGGAATTTTTAATGTTAAAGCAGAAGGTGACACTCTGTGCTGCAAGAGACACCTGTGAGACAGAGAAAAAAAGCAAATGCTTCTGGCACTTTTTAAAATTTTATTTAATTTTTTTTTAATCCACAAGGGTGGATTTTAGAAAAGCAGATTAGTCAGAGTTATCTGAGTTATTGTATGCAGGGACAACAGGAAAACTATTTTTCAGGGGCTTTCTGAGACACATCTAGCCACAGTACCTACACTGTTTCAACATGTCTTCTTTTCCTGGACCGAGCTCCTGATTTACCTCTCATGGCCAATCTTCCTGTGGAAGACCTTATTGATTGTAGCAGGAATAATAATCATGCTTCAGCATTTATAAGGATTAAAATCTATAAATTCTGTTCTCTCATCATGTATTCAATAGTCAGATGGCATCAGAAGCCAGTGACCTGGAACAGAAAAGCACAGAGGAAGACAAAAGTCTGTTCTCTGGGAAGGTCCATGCTCACTGTGTCATTTTTCTTCCTTTCTATTTTTGTGTTTCTGATGGTGCCTAACATTACATGCTCTGAATTTGTCTCTGGATATGCCTTTTGCTCTATTCCAGAGTCCAGAATGACCAGGCTCTTTACTTAGTTGTCTACATTTAAATTAGGCATCATGTGTGTCTTTTTTGATATTTAAGACCTCTTTTCACTTTCAGTAAATTGACTGGTGAATAGCTCTGGTATCTGCAAGAAATTCTGTGTTGCCCACCTCAACTTAATCCTTTCTTCTTTGAGATAATAATAAGAGGGTTTTATGGCAACCAGAAAATAGAGTATTTTATATACTCATATACTCATATTATATACTCATATACTCATATATACACATGTAACACCAGAAATGGTAATTTTGGTTTAGAAGAAAAATTCTGTGAGTGGTTGAAAATAGAGGGCTATGCTTAGAACACTGGTTCTTTAAGCACTGGATGCAGTCTTTCATACACTAAATATATATTTTAATGCAGATGTATATGTCTTTTTAATGCACATGTATAGTTCTAGGAATCAATGATATGACATATCAGACTGGGAAAGCAATGAAACTTTTACTTGCAACACTGACAAATTTGATCTCGCTGCTGCTTTACCAAATTAGTCCTGCCTGACTTGATGGCTGACCTGAGTATGAATTAGTGCAATCTTACTGTGCCATTTCCCTGTTCTGAAGTCCCCTCTCAACAACACCCTTTGAACTGAAGCTTTTTGTGCACTGCTCCTGACAAGTCTTTTCCTCATCCTGCCCGCACAAGTATTTAATCAGGTGGCATATTGCTCGTGGCCAAACAAATAGTTGGCACACTCAGTTGCTCTGTACAGACTTTGCTATTCAAGCAGAGAACATCTGTCCTGTTGGCCGTGCTCGCTGGAGGTTATTGAAAGACCAGAGAGACAAGCATATGTTTTTTTATTCCAGTGTTGGACCACATCTCAGAATGGAAGCACACACTGTTCCTAGCAAACCCTGCTCACAGGCCAGTGACTCTGACCTGTGACTTGTCCTGTGCTTGTAAACCATAACACATTTGTACCTCTGCTCTACTGATCCTGCACATCTTTGGATGACCTTTGATTTTATTTTGGGGAACTGCTAAATCTTCTCAAAAGGAAAAAAAAAAAATCGGTGATACACACATGAGCAAAATCTGTGCATGAAAAAGCTTGGTTGAATTTGGCGGAAGCTTTTCTAAGTTTTGGAAAGTGTTTAATAGTTGAAAAGTGGTATTCTCTGGAAGTGAATGAATAAAATAGGAGCTATAATGGATAATCCACTGATTTCACTGGGAATGTTTTATATAAGTCATTACACTCTTCTATGGCTAACTCTGTACCTAAAGGTTTTGAAGACTGTACATATCCACAAAGTGTTCTGGCCTGCATCAGCTATTACTAAATCTATCTTAAATTTATTTCAGAAGCAGGAAAAGAACTGTACACTGTTAAGCTGTTTACAATTTAAAACTTTGCTTTGAACAAGTCAGCATTTTCTCTAACACCATTGTATTTCAAATGTCCACTAATTCTTCAATATTGCACATATTTTATACAGACTGGCATCGGGTAGTTATGGTCCTTTTGTTTTGCCAATTCACAGACACACTGACAAAGAGCAACTTTTTTGATCACTTTAGCCTAATTAGTCTTACTTATAGCTTTCTTCATGAGGTAATCTTCAGGTGTAGTAATATATGACCAGCATGGAAGGGAGTGAATTTTTCTCCTCTCCTCTGCTTTGGTGAGACCCCACCTGCAGGGCTGCATCCAGCTCTGGGCTCCCAGCCCAGCAAGGACAGGCACCTGCTGGAGCCAGCCCAAGGTGATCTGAGGGATGGGGCAGGCACATTGAAGGCTGAGAGAATTGGGATTGCTCTGCCCGAGAAAGAGAAGGCTCTGGGGTGACCTGACTGGGGCCTCCCAGTACCTGAAGGGAGCCCACAGGAAAGATGGAGAGCAACTTTTGACAAGAGGATGGAGTGACAGGACAAGGGAGAAGGGCTTCAAACTGAGAGAGAGTAGGTTTATATTAGACATTAAGAAAAAATGCTTTACTGTGAGGGTGGTGAGGCCCTGGCCCAGGCTGTCCAGAGCAGCTGCGGCTGTCCCATCCATGCTAGGAGCGTTCAAGGCCAGGCTGGATGAGCTCTGAGCAACCTGGGATAGTGGAGGGTGTTTCTGCCCATGGTAGGGAGTTCAGAACTGACCTTTAAAGTCCCTTCCAACCCAAACCACTCTGTGATTCCATGGTACTTATTTGCAGGGCATGTTGTGAGTATAAGGGGACACTATTCCTGATTAGCACCAAGAGGCTTTGGAGTTGTTATCTGGCTTTGTATGAAGTCTCCATAATAATTTCAGACAGTTAAAAACCCTGACACTGCAACGTTTGGGTACGGTAAAGTAGCTGTCACTGCACGCAAGAATTGAGGAAGAATTAACTTGTGGACCATTTATAGGAGTATGTGTGGGCAGCGCACGTTATGCACAGATACGATTCAGATCCTTTACGTGAAGAAATGATTAAAAGAATACATCTCTAGCATATTTAGAATAAAGATGGAAAAAGAAATAAAAAGGAAGAAAGCAGGGCGAGATGAAACCTTTGGGACCCCAGAGCCGCGGCGACAAAGGCAGCGTCGGGCGCGGGGGCGGCCGCTGCCCTCAGCCCGGCAGTAGGGGGCGCTCGGGCTTCACCGTGAGGCGCTGCCGCCGGCCCGGCCGGGCGGGACAGCGGGGCCGCCCCGGCCCTGTGTGAGTGTGACCCCGAACGGGGCATCTGTGTCCCACCGCGGCGTGTGTGCGACCCCTCAACGGGGCTCGTGTGTCCCCTTGACGGTGTTCGTGTCACCACTGTGACCCCTGGCGTGTGTGCGACCCCGTAACAGGGTGTCTGTTCCTCCTTAACGGGGTGCCTGTGTCCCTTTAATGGGGTGTCTGTGACCATTCATTTGGTGTTTATGTCCCTCTAACGGGGTGTCTGAGCCCCCTCGGGGTGTCTGTGACCCCTCATTGGATGTCTGTGCCCCTCTGGGGTGTCTGCGCATCCCCAGCGGGGCGTCGGTGTTCCCTCTAGGATGTGTGTGATCCCTCAGGGGTGTCTGTCATCCCCGGGGTGTGTGTGACCCCTTTAAGGGCGTCTGTGCCCCCCATCACGGGCTGGCTCTGACCCCTCACATGGTGTGTGTCCTCATCACAGGGTGTGTGCTCCCATCACGGGGTGCCTCAGCTCCCATCGCGGGGTGTCAGTGCTCCCCTTCACTGGTATCTGTGTCCCCTCACGGGGTTTGCCCCGCTCCGGCACCGGGAGCCGCTCACAACCCGCTTTCCTCCGCGTGGCTCCTTCCCCCGTGTCCCTCCCTCTCTGTGCTGTGGCGCTTCGGGGTTTGTTCCGAGCGTCTGTGGGAGAGGAGCTGTTCTCCCGGCTCCTGGGGGGCGAAGGCGCCTCGTTCTCCCGGCTCCATCACTGCCGCCTCCGGGGACCTCCAAACTTTCCCTCCGGCTGGAGCTGCGCTGCATCCGAGGGGCCCAAGGGAGGCTGGAGGCTCCTGGGTTTCGGCAGAGCCCGCCGGCTCTGTGGGACACGTGCGACCTTTTGTTTTGTGTTTTGTTTTATTTGCCACATTCCCTTCCTTTTCCACAGAGCGGGCCAGCAGAGAAATCCCTGGGGAATATCCTTTCAAGGGGTCTCACTCCCGAGCGCCTGCGTGCGCGCGCGAGAGGGAAAATGAATAATTAGAGAACAGTTCCATGAAAATCACTTACCGAAAAATTAGCTGCCCATTAAAGAGGAAGCAGTGAGGAGCAATCATGTAAATCCTACCTACACCCAACTGTAGAGGGGAGGCAGCGATCCTGATTCCCAGCCCTGCGGCTGCCTGCCTGCTGGCATCGCCGTCCCCATCTCCCTAGCCCGGGAGGAGAGAGAAAGAGAGAGAGAGAGAGAGAGAGAGAGAGAGAGGGGGACGCGTGGGTGTGGAGCGCAGTGGTTTAGTCCACACCCCGCAGCCTCCCTTCCCCAGGCAGCCTCGGGAGCCGCGCTCATTCTCCTCCCTCTCCCTGCCAGCCGGTGTGTCCGCGGCGGCGGGAGGCGGAGGCGGCGGGAGAGGAGGGGAGAGAGGAGCGGAGCGAGGAGAGAGAGGAGCGGCGGAGTCCGGGGCCGCCCGGGAGAGCCGCGGCGGCGGGAGAGCCCCCAAGTCCGCGCAGCCCCCGCCAGCGCTCGGCACCGCGCCGCGCTCCTGCCCTCCTCCAGTTCCCGCTCCGCTGCCACTGAGGAGGGAGGTGCAGGGGACACGGCTTTAATTTTTTTTTTTTTCTTCATTATCTTTTTTCTCTTTTGAGGGGATGCTGAGAAAGCAAGCCGTTCCCCTCCCGTGTAGCACATTGCCTGGGCGTTCCTATTATGGAAGTTAAGTGAGAAACTCTACAGCTTGAACTGATTTGGGGAGAGAAAGGGAGAGAGAAAGGGGGTAGGGGGAGGGCGAGAGCGAGAGGAAGGCAAAATAGCCGAACCAAACCAATGGTTTTCCTGCAAAGTGCCGGGAAGTTTGTGGAGCACTTTCTAGGAATCAGGTCCTTTCTCAGAGTCTCTCCTTGTCTTCCGAAGAAAGAGCTTGCTTTTGGATTGCCATGGATCCTAAAGAGAGTCTTAGACACACTTGAATAATTCCCCTGCTTGGGTTGGATTGGTGGGAATTTAGGAAGGAGCGTGTGTGCAAAGCAGAAGCCTTCGGAGCTCACTCGCTGCTTCTCTAATCTGTATGGATCTAAAAGTGTCACATTCAAGACCTTTGCATCTCCAGCTTTTGAATTGAAGATTTCCCTTTCCACTTTAAGTAGCTGCTAGGAAACTGAAAACTTTTGGACCTACCTCTTACTGGCTTTGGATACTTTTTTCTTTTTTTTCTCTTTTTTTAAATTTTTTTTAAAAAATCTCTGTGGAATTGGTCTCGCAAGCGATCGGGATTGTTTTTAATATGTCAAAATGGGTCTGCTGACGCCACTCCTGCTCTTCGGATTTGCGTTTTTACAAGTCTGTGGTAAGTTCGCTTATTTTAGATATGTCATTTCTGTGCAGAAATCCCCTTCATCTGAATTTGATTTGGGACAGCACATGGATGGCATTATAAGCTTTAACGTTACAGAGCCCTAAGTTTGTTTCTGGTATAAAAATGGTATTTGGGGAGGGAGGGATCGGAAGAGGGAGCATGTATGTTTCCAATAAGCAGCCCTTCCCGTCTCCTAACTTAATGGAAAAGCAGCTTATGAATGGAATAATGTCAGCTTGAGGTGGCGAGCAAAGAGTAAAAAAACTACCGTGATAAATCTTTTATTTGGGGGTGGGGAGCGGGAAGGGGAAAGGAGAAGCAGAGCGCTGTTGTATTACTGGCGTTACTTTGCCGCCTTCTATTGTTAAACTTTGCACGGGTAGCGCCAGCTGATGAAATAAATAGGTTAGCCCTGCCTGGGCTCCAGGTGAGGCGGACTGGCGGATTTCCAGAGTCCCTCAGCGCCTCGCTCGGCGCTGGCGAGCGGCGGGAAGGGAGGGAATGGAGGGAATGAAGGGAGGGAAGGAGGCGGGCAGGGAGCGCGGGGCGGCGGCGGCCCCGAGCACCCCGCTCCGCCTCTCTCCGCCGAGCCGGGCAGGGCAGGGCAGGTGGGGCGGCAGCGTCCCCCGGCAGCTCCGTGCTCACGCCGAGCTCCCCGGAGGGAGGGTTTGCGCGGAGCTGTAGCGACGTCTGGGGAAGGGGTGGGATTCCTCATGAACGCCCTCCCCCTCCCCTTTGGGTGTGCTCTGCAACGTTTCTTGTGGTTTCGAGTTTAAGTGCTGGATGGGGAGCTGTAAATTACCATCTCGGGGAAGCACGGTTTGGCAGGGCGAGAACTTCATCGCGAGGGCAAATTGCCTTTCAGAGGAGGGGTGGGCGCTGTGCTGCCGCTCAGGCCGTGGGTGCACCAGAGCAGCTCAAGCACACGATGGGGAGCGAGCATCCCTCTCTACAGAGGGTGTGCTGGCCCCAATGCTCCACAGCCCGGCTAGCACTGGGTGTTAGCAGTGCTAAACAGCCCTTTACATTTGGGGTGAATGCAGTGCCTGGGAGCCTGGATGTTTCTGCCTGTTTGTCAGAGCAAACTTTGCTCCAAGAGGCTGTTCACAGCATTCGCTACATCAGTCCCGAGGCGAGGGCTCCGGGTTTATTGTTTGCAGTCACAGAACGCTTTGGGTGTTTCTCCACCACCCCCTAGCAAGAAAGGAGGCAGAACAGAAGAGGGACAGATTCAAGTGCGGTTTTACCTTGGGTGCATGATATGCTCTGCAGTTAAATCTTAGGCTTTGTCAGTCGATAAGAAAATTTCTGCATAATGTATGCACATGCTAAACTAAACAGGAGAACTTTTAACTGTGAAAGGATTTAATGGAACATTTATGTCTGTCAGTGCAATCATAGTTCTGAAGGGATTTGGTTTTATGGTTTGTTCTATTTTTCTTGATGTAACAAAAGATCCTTAACTTTAAGGCCACTGATACTGGAGGTATCTTTGTGTACAAACTGCAAACATCAGATTATAGAAATGTAATTATTAGTAAGTGTTTAAAATTGTATGTAGCTAGAAGGAATACAATTAAAGTGCTCAGTGGAAGTGACAGAGTGAATCACAGGAGCTTGGTGTTACAGAATGTAATTAAAGTACCAGTCTGTTTGGAGATATATGAAACAAATGCAATTAACCAGCTTGCTGGAACGACAGGAGCACGGTATAATTTATTCGAGTTTTGTCATGGGGAACACATGTAGAACGTTTGTTCTGGCTCAGCTTTGTGCGGGTGGGGCGGTGCAGGTGAAGCACGCAGCTAATTTAGGGCCGGACCATTAGGAAAAAATGGCCAAGCAGCTCCCGGAATTATATGTGATACTCCCCTTTTGTGGGAAGGTATTGCAGAGACTGTCAAGTTTGCCTGCATTAACAACTCTCTGAAATAAATAAATAAAGAGCTTTGTGGATAGCACATCATGACCAAGTAGATATAAGCTGTTATTGTCGAAATGACTAACAAGTAGCTTTGAAGAAATACTGGCAGGCAGGCTTGGCACACAGTGCTTTTGTCTCTTTAGAAGCATAGTAATTACAATCACATCTTAGGCTGACATATACCACTAGTTGCTTTGAAAAGAACTCTGTCAACATCAGCACCATTTGTGATGCTTTAGTTTAAGAATAAAATACAAAACCCAACAGACTTCTTGTTTATAGGTCCTTTGTTTGTTTTCTGTGTTAGAAAGTTACCTATTAGTGCATTTCTGGCTTTGAGGGGGTTTTGTTGTTAGGCTTGACTGGATGTTTTTGTTTTTATTCTTGGCAAGAGGTCCAGACATTGACACTGCACCATTTGAGGCATGCTAACCATCTTTTTCCCTCTGAGTTTCCTTTTATTTAGTAGTTGAAAAGCGGTATAGATCAAAATGATAATATTTTTCTTTTAAAGTTATTTTTGCTGTCCATGGTTTTAGAACACCTGAAAATTACACTACTCAATGAAAGCGGCAGAGAACATGTGCTACATACACATATGTAGGTTTTAGGGGTTTTATTATTGTGCCTTTGATTTTCTTGTAACCCTGCCCATGTTCTTGCACTCTGATGAGTGAATAACTTCCATTACCTTTTCCTTTAGCTATCAGTTTTGGTTATTGTTCTTGATACAAAGCAAACAAAGAAAAAATGAAACACAAAAAATCCCAAATGCCAAAACACACACAGACAAACAACAGAACACCTCACTAGACAGAGTATGCGCCATAAAGTAAGCCACTTGCTACTGGAGTTAAATGAGCTGATTACATGTGGATTTTTAATAGAGCTCAATTGATTGTTCTTTGATTGTTCTGTGTTTTGTTGACCTTTTTCCAATAATTAATAAAGTTTAGAAGAACAAATATTAAAAGGTAACAACTGATGTGAACATAGGTATTGGTGAGCCAGACCCTTGCCTGGTAGGACTCATAAGTACTTTCAATGAAAATGACAACTTTTTATGTCAAAGCTGGCTTTTAGTCCCTTGAAAACTACAAGTGTGATGCTCTTGGATGGGAGAAGGTGTTAAAGATATATGAGAATAATTCTGAATAAACAGCCTTTCATTACCATATTAATATATTTCAAAAGCACTTCTTAATGGAAGGTGTGCATCTGAAATGGTGTGGTGGCTGCAACATTCTGTATCTCTTTTCCTTTTTATTTTTTTAAATTAATTTTATTTCTTCATGCCAATGATCTACACATCTGTGGTCTTGTGCAGTCCCTGTTGCCTGTTGGAGAACATGGCTTACATATAAAGCTGGAGTATGTTGTTCCAGGGAATATTTGAGCTGACAGGGTCTTGATCTCTCATGTGAGTTTTGCTGTTGATGGATAACCTTTGCTTCTGTGGAATGTGTGCATTTTAATGCCTTCAGAGTAAAATTCTGGAGAGTTTGCAGTTTTGTTTCTGTTACCTTGGTCTTCCATAGGACCCAATTCTGCAGAGCATTTCAGTGCTTCCATCTCTTAGCCACAGTCTTGCTGAAGTTAATAAGAATTTAAACACATGTTTCAAGTTAATCATAGACATTAAAAATTTGCTGAGTAAGGATGAATTTATGCCTATGATGACAGTTTTTGCTGAATTAGTCTTAAGATTTTGCTTTCTTTACTTCCTGTCTTGTAAGTCACCATTGGAACAATAAGTTTTCATGTGCAGAAGATAAGCAATGAGGGAACCCTGTCCATGTACATGCAGAGATGGATTTGCTTGAAAAGCAAATGATAATCCAGGTTCTTTGGTTTGTGTCTTTGCTAATTTGGAGCTCTGCAAAAGGTCTGATACTCCACAAATCTTCCTGAAAAGTTGAAATTAGGGGGTTTTAAGCCTTTATCTGAGTTGCACTGACTTCAATAATCCTTCCATTAGCAACTCTTTGTAATGATGAGATTGATATTGCTCAGGGAAATTGAGTTTTAGCAATGCAGGCTAAAGATATGCAACCTTAAAAGTAGACAAAAGAATTAAAGTACATTTTTAAGGATGCTTAAAAAGTATCAAGGAGATGTGCCAAAAAGTATGATGGGAGAAAAGGGAGGGAGGCTTTGGCTGGTCTGTCCAGTCAGCTCCATTTGCAGGAATCTCTTTTCCATAGCAATGCTATGTGGGCTCATGGCCCTGAATTCGAGACGTGCTCTGTCCACTGCTGAACCATTTAGTGAAAATTACTGAAGAGTATGCAATGGCTTTTTAGCCATTTGCTACCCTTGAATTGCTATTCAAATATTGATCTGGGCTGAATAGATTGCTAACAGGTCCTGTGCATTCTGTTTCAGCCACCTAAGAGGACGCTGCTGTCAGGTTTTATCTGTTATCTCAGCTGGCATGGCTGAGCGTGCTCTTCCCGTGGCTGCCATCTGGCTCTCACTTCTCACACCAACCTTGGGGAGGGTTCTTAGTGATCATATTGATGCTGGTTCTTGCCAAGAGACTCCCTTACTGGTGTGCTTTTCTACCTTGCTGTAGAAATCTCTTTATTTCGCAAGAAGGTGGCAGAATACTGCAAGTACTTTGCTCTTGCCAAATAAATAAATAAGTAAATAAATAAATAAATAAATGTGTTGGCTTTTTGGTTTCTTACATGGAACTGAATTTTTAAAGTTCCCTTTTATTGTTGCCTGAGGATTCTGGTGCTTATGTTTTGACAGTACACATGCCATGTATGTTCAAAACAATTTGTTTTGGTATGTGGACAGGTACAGGATCAGATCCTAAATCACTACTTTAGAGAGAATGTTCAGGATACCTTTTATGCAGGATGGTCACGTGGACTGTTAGTTATGAGATCTTTGAATGCAAAATATTTGTATAGAAATAGAGGTTTGCAGATGTGTATTTTAGCGTCACCATCTTTACTCTCACAACTGACTTCTGTTATAAATTGTGCACAACAGTTGAACAATTATAAGTTATAAGCTCATTAATAAGATTGAGTTTAGTGTTGTCCTCACCTTAAACCTTTTCCTTAACAAAATAACTGCTAATCACCTGTGGTTAATAACTTTTGTTGTTATAGTGGATAATTAAATAAGGCCCATTAATTTAGGTGCTGATTCTGCACCACTGAAATCTGTTGAGTTCACAGAACACTGAGAAAGCAGGCAGTGTTATCTTAGCTTACTGATAACAGGATGATTGCCACAGGATGAAGTTGGCTGCTTCTTACATGCAACACTACAACACCTACAAAAATACTAGAGGGTACAAGTGTGTATTGGTGCCTCAGTTCTGCTCACTCCTTTCCTCAGTGCTCTCTTTACTAGAGCAGAGTTGCCCTTTGTGACAAAAAAGCTAATTCTTGTGCTATGTGGTGTAGGCACACAGTTTGTGGTGATTGGGAGTGGGGCTGTGGCTGAGCCTCATCCCCAATGAGCTACAGCTGTGAAAAGCAGGTGAGCAGCATTGAAGGTAATGAGCCATGGAGTGCCCAGGGGCACTGACCAATCCCAGAGGGAACAGAGGGCACACAGGTGCTGTGCATCAGCAGGAGGGGATAAAAGCCTGGGCTAAAGAATGAGAGGGGCAGATATTTGCGGCCTTCTGAAGCAGTGAGATGTTGCTCTGTCCTGAAGCCTTCTGATATGGTATGGTGTTACTCTGTAGGGGATGAAGCTTTCTATTCTGTGATGATACTCAGTGTATTTTGGCCATCTCCACGGCAGTGTATGTTGTGACAATGTCTTGTGTATAAAGATACGCATTCTTAATGTTTTTTCAAGACAAAAGTTCATGAAGTAAAAAAATGGCTTTTTAATTTCATCTCTGCAGCTTTTCTTGGCATTGCTGCCATGGAAGAGATGAAACATGTTCTCTTAATTTTATTAAAATGATTGCCTTCATCAATTAATACATGAGCAGCAGTGGACAAACTAACCAGTAGTACCCCTAATAAGAACTTGCTGATACTTACATTGAGCTGCTGTGCTCTGATGGCCAAGGCTTACTGAGATTCATTTCTGGGTTCTGGGCAAATGTGAAGTGAGGATATTCATCTGAATGTTGTTCTGGCAGAAGTATCTTGTGCATGTGCTTTGAACTTTAACTCTTTACCATTCTCCTCCAGTATTTTTTGATTTTTTTTTTCTGAGCATTTTTTTTTCTGTAAACTAACTAAATAACAGTTATTATCTGTAGATCTCTGAGTTAATACATCTGTTTAACTGGGTTGTGAGAGAGCTTTCTGCTTATGTACTAGATAGGTGGGCAAACAGGATTCCTTGTTGCTTGTTTGCATTGTTGTTTCTACCAGGAACCGTCGTGTCTCTGGCTTGCTGATAACTGAAGGTCGCCCTTATCTGGTGATTCCAGTGTGTGTTTTGTAACCCATCGGGATTGTGTGCATGCAGGTGCTGTTGCAGGCTTCCAGTCCTGTTATTTGTCGTGGCTGTGGGGATACTCCTTCAGTTCTGCCTCCCTGAGTGATGACTGGAAGAGCACAAAACGTCTTTGGGTTCGTTCCTTATCATTTTCAGTTGCTCAATGCACAAGCACAAGAGGCTATTCCAAGTTGGATTTGGAGCATCCTTAGTGATATGTGGTATTTGCTTGCAGAATTACCCTTGTCAGCGAGTCTTCATTGTACAACTTCAGTTCCAGTACAATTCTTAAGTCTGATGACAGTGAAGGACCTGCCATTGTGCTACTTTATACTTTGTTAAATCCTGCTTTTTACTTTTTTTCCTCACTTTTCCTCACATTAGCTCGGAGAACAGTTTATTTGGTCTAGTATATGGAAATGAACTGGTAGGATGAGTGGGGATGCCATGAGCTGAGTATGGTCTGACTCATTAGAGACTACCTAGATGGTTGTGCCACCCTGTCTGTTGCAGCATATGGTCCTTTCGTTTGTATTTAGGCATTGCCTCTATTGCTTCAGTGCAGTGTGCCAAGGAGACAAGAGCATCTCTGTGATGTGCCTGTCATAAATGCAGATTGGACAAATAAGTAAGGAATTAAGGGCCAGCAGCAAGTTGTAAAACACAGAGCTGTGGTTCACTCATATTAATCACTTGCCATTGATTACAAGAGAAACTGAGTGGAAAAAATGTAACCTTTTGAAACCAAAATGTCAGGTAACTGACATCAGTCAACTTGTTTCTCATTTATTTTGAATGGAGGGACAGTTCATGACAGGGTACCAGAGGTACTTTTTTTTTACTGCTGTGAAAATGTCAAAGAGTTAAAAAGCAGTTGTGAAGAGTATTCAGTGCTGGAGGAGCTCTATAATCATGGGTTCTCAGGCTGTCATTCTGTGCAGTTTTCAAGGTCTTTATGTTCTGTAGCCCAGATGATTTCATCCTGGCAAATGGAATGGCCAGTTTTAACAGTTCATTTTATCCTGAAAAGAATTCTGCAGCTAAAAGATGGACAATAGTTAATTTCAGTAATAAGAAAAGTTTGAATGGTATTGCAAAGCTGTTGCACCAAACTAGTTGGAAAGTGTGTTCTCTTCACCTGGCTTGCCTTTCCCTGGAGAACTTGGTCTCTTTGGGGCTGTCACTCCATAGTAGAAGCCTGCAGGTAAAGGATCTGAGGGTGCATCCTCCTTCTCATTTTCCAGAGTATATTGTGTCACCTTTGAGACCTGGAGCTGCTTATTGTTCCAGGAGCACTGGCCCACTCTGACAGTTTTCTGGAGAGGGAAATTGCACTGTCAGCTGGGAGAAAGAGTGGAATAGTAGCCTGGTTCCAGGTCCATGGCTTGAAGGAGAGAGACACCCAAGAGAAGAGCTGGGTTTTAGATGGTGTAGGGAATGATCAGGGGAGCAAAGCACCTCAGTCATGCTTACCATGCTTACCTGAGCACTGCAGGGTTGTTTCATGCTCAGTATGTTTAGGCTTTTATCATTGCTGTGTTGTTTGTACATCACTTATCCATGCTTTAAGCTTTTCTGTTAAATTGTTTTAGTCCAGGTTTGGTTGGAGTGGCTTCAAGAAAGTGCTTATTTGTAGTTTGATGCAGTGAACCAAGGTCTGAGCTGGCTTTAACCTGATGCACTGCAGAAGTGCTGTGATAAATTGGCTGGAGCTTTTTGTATATGTGTTTTTATGATATGTAAGAAGAATTCAGTAGACTGACTAAAATGGTTGGTTTATGTCAAGGCAACAGCTATTAAGCAAAGGACTTCTAGTGGGGAAATAAAATTAACTATCAGAAGTACTGCAGGCTGCATTTTATCCTTGATCTATGCATCTGTTCTGTCATCAAACTGGTTTTTAAGTTATAATGCTTTAAAATATAATGGTTTGGTTAGTCAGTGTGACTTTGCTATTCAGATGTATGTCTGAGTTACACAATTCTGTGTTTGTTTTTTTTTTTTTCTTCTGCTTTAACTTGTTTCATCATCTTAAACTGTACAGTGTGGTCTTTACCAAATGAGATCAGAAAATGTGTTCTGTAACATGTAAGTCTTATCTATGGGGTAAAATCTCAGCATTTAGAATAGGAGGATCCTATGATAAAATTGTCTTTTAGTGCTGTTGTGTTTAAATTCCTAAGCATAGTTTTCTCTGTGTATAGAAATAGATTAAAAAAAACCCCACAAAACAGCTGTATGGAGAGATCATTAGAAGTGTGTGTAGATGTAAGCAAAGAAAACAACTTCAGAAACTGTTCAGAAACGGGATAGGATTTATATCCCTGAAAGCAAAACTCTAAACAGTAGTAGGAACCATTAAAGCACTGAATTGAAGGAAAATGAAATGTGACAAGTAAGCAAACAGATATTTAAGTAAATAGGAATCAGTGTAAACCAGTTTCACCAGAACTGCTTATTGTTGTTATTATTTACTGAGTCTTTTTTGACAACTGCTCAATTTAGAATCAAATGCAAAAGAACATATGTCTGTCTTTGTATGACCCCAAATATCTCTGTTCCCCCTTTCAGCAGACAGCATGCCTTTTTTTCCCCTAAGTGATTTTTGGTTGCTAGGAGAAGTGCAATGGTCTGCCCTGCTCATACCCAGCAGTAAAACTGAGAAGTGCATTGAGGTAAAGAGAGGGGCAAAGCACAGTGTAGGCCATGAATCACAGCTTGTCTCTAATATGTCCACTTTGTTCCCACTTTTTCTTTGAAAACTTTTGTTTTTACTAATGGTGGTTCTTTCCAGCTGATCTCTTGAAGCTATTCAGAAAGTTAAAAAAAAAAAAAGAAGAAAATTGTGCTGTTAAGAGTCCACTCAGAGGAACAAAAAAAGGAGGGGGAGACTTTGAGACTTATTCATGGAGGCACAGTAGTAGCAATGCACAACTCAATGAATGGCTCCAGTCAGCTGCTGTTAAACCTGGGTGATTGATACCTTCTGGTTTTTGCTAGAGCTAGAAAAGCGTGCAAAAAGTCTTCTAGTGCTCCTGCCAGTTTTAGGGTGAGATACTGAAGTTGTTTACCAACTATTTCAAACAGCAGAATCCTCAGTGTTCTTGAAGCATTCAAGTAGCAATGTTGCATTATATGTGCTAAAATCAGAAAGGATTGTTAATAATTGTGGTACACTTGTTCTAATTTGTGAAATCCTTTATTCAGTTTTTTAAATAATGCTTTTTTCAAATAATTGTGTGCTGTGGCAAGAATCACTTGACCATCACCTCCTGCAATGATCTAAAAGTGGCCTTATCTAAATGTCATTGGCTGCTTATAAACCTTGTCTATTAGAAATGGTTGTATGTGGTGATGTAACAGGTATAAATTATTTGGCAATATTGTCTATATTAATAGACTATCAAAATCATGAGAGTTATGGCAGATTTAACTTGAAATTGATTGCAGAATGAATGTATAGACAATATATTTTTTCCTCAAGTGCTTAATGAAACTTAGCCTGGAGAGCAGTCTTAAAGCAGTAATTATATCTCTCAAGAAAGATTTCTGAAGAGGCTGGTGTGAGTCCTGTGAATGAGGAAACTGCACATATGACTGCAGAGATCCGTGATTTGGGCTGTGGAAACAGCAGACTGCCTTCAGTGGACAGAACAGGCCCCTGTATCATTCCTTACCAGGAGTAAATGCTGAGTGGCCAAGGGTCTCATTACCAATGTAAAATGTTGTGTTGACTCAATTTAGTGACATGCAGATAATGGAGAAATTCAATGATGATGTACTTGGAAAAATAGTGCAGCAACTTGTAACGATTTGTTATTCCCATAGGGACAAAACTGGCTTCACCCATATTTTCAAGGCTGCTGGGTGACCTGGCAGAACTGGATTGAGTCCCAGTGCAGTTTAATGGAATTTGTGTCTGTTTAGGTCAGGGCTGAATTTGCCCCCAGGGAAAAATGAAGATGGAAGAGTCGTAAGTTAAATTACAGGGAACTGGCTCTGTCTTAGAGGCTGCTGATGGGGGTAGGGGTGTGTGTGGTTCTTTTATGTGTGGTGGGTTTTTTTATTTTTCTTCCTGATCCATGCAGACTCTAGGAGTATTTTAAATACCATCCAAAGTACAGCTGAGTTTTCAGTTTCTTCCATGAAAGCTGCAAGTGCTGAGACTGAGAATTTTCCCTCCATAAACCACAGCAGATGTTGCTCGAGTTGTTCTTCAGTGCTACCCCCAAAGCACTGTTGTCTTTCTTGCTGAGTCCTCCTTCCTGTTGAGGCCCTACATGGGGAAACTGACATGGTTTTGTTGCTGAATGTGGATATTGGTTAAAGAATTTGGATTAGCTGTTCATATGTCAATATAAAGGATGTGCCCAGTGCCCCTTGGGAACTCCATGGCAGAAGGAATAGTGAGGTTTGGTGGTCTGAAACACAGCTGATGGTGGGAGAGGTGTGCCGTTGTTTGTGGTTGAGGAAGAAGGGCAGCTTGAACTGTTTCTGCTGCTGCTACATCTGTTTGTCTGGCATCTAAAACAAGGCGACTTTTGAGGTTTAGGAAAATCAAAATGGAAGAATCACAGACCATTAAATATGCATCCTAGTGAAAATTTTCCTTCCTGTTACTTAATAGTCCTGCCAGACTGAGTTAAGGAGCAGAAAAGAGGTAGAGGGAGATTCAGCACTGCTGGCTTGGGACAGGGGTTGTGGGGGGAGCAGGCACTGCTGAGGTGCGCTGAGCAATGCCTGCCCTTCCTTGTGCCTCTGGGAGCCTAAATATGCTAGGGAAGGAGTCAGGAAAGAAGTGGTAGCTGTGGGCTTGTTTGAAATGAGACAAAGCCTCTTGTAAATGGTGACATTTAGCTGGATGTCTTTCCTGTTTCCTTTGCTTATTCATGCAACTCAACGTGCTGAAGGAAAGACGATTTTCCAGAGATCTCGTCTGTTCCCCAGAGCCCAATGCCTTTGTAGAATAAACTTCTTTCAGATTGAGTAGCCTACACCTATTTAAATAAGGAGCAGTTTATGGCTATGATATTGAAGTGGAAAAGCAAGCAAGGAAGGCAGGTTTGTGTTCACTTTTCCTTTCATAGGAGACAAGTCTTTGACCATCTCTTACGCTTTCCTTCTCCCCGCCTCCTAAGTCTATTTCCTGGCATTTTGCTGTGATGAAGGATGTGTGACTCTCTTGTCAAGTTTCACGTGTGAAATCTCCTCACTCTCAGTGCTTTACAGTTCTAAGTGCAGAACATTTTCCTCTGCATAGGCCAGAAAATTAGAAATGTCTTAGCTCACTACACAGAAATCAGTGGAGCTGAAGCTTCTAGATTTATTCTAGGCCAGGGATAAAAATGTGCTCTTGTGTTTTCAGGTTTTCATTCCCTGTGCTCTTCATCTGCTTCATCTTCTGTGTTATATTCATGTCGCTTACCTCCTTATATTTCGTAGTTGAAGAGTTCATTGTATCTTGTTTTCTTGTCAATTGCTTTAGTTTATTTTCCTGCTCCTTTTCTCTTATTTTCATTCTCCCCTGGCTGCTGTTTTCTAACCATGTTGCTTGAATATGAAGAATTAAAGGACAGCAAAGGTTGGGGCAGGGGGAAGGCAGTGTTGGTAAGGGAAGTACTATTATAAGAAACTTTGTCCTTTGGCAGGGTTACTTGATGAATTCTCTTCATAGATAAAGTTCTGTGGAGGCAGAATCTTCTGCCATGCGTAACTAGTGCCTTGAGGAAGTTTATTTTAACTTACGAAATTTACGTGCGCAAGCCAAATTTTATGTGAAGTTGGAAAAATTCCTGAAAGTTAAACGATGTCTTAAGTCTTCCATTTAGTTTTAAACATATGAATTTCTCCTCTGTCATGGAGAATTGTCTCTTTCAGTCTAGTGAGAACTATAGATAACTATGTTTGTATAAGATTTGTTAAGTTTACTATTCTTGCAAAGGGTTGAACTTTTTCCATTTATGAAATACTGCGACATAGAAGGATAATAAACTTTAAGTATCAATGGCTGGTTTTTTTTAGTATTCAAAAATGTTGTTAGGAAAAAATAACATTAAAAGCTTAGAGGTACTGGGTAGCGTAAGCTTATTAGTAACAACACTTGAGTAAATTGTGCTGATACTACTCTTGAAATAATTGATATTATTTGAGGACTTAATTTCTGTTATGTTTATATAATCTATACATGATATATGTGTATAAGAGAAGAGAAGACTGAGAGGAGATCTCATTGGAGTGTTCAACATCGTCATGAGGGGCAGACATTGATCTCTGTGACCAGTGACAGGACCCAGGGGAAGGCCCAAAGCTGTGTCAGGGGAAGGTTTAGGGTGGATATCAGGGAAAGGTTCTTTCCCCAGAGGGTGATTGGGCACTGGAGCAGGTTTCCCAGGGCAGTGGTCACAGCTCCATCCTCACAGAGCTCAAGAAGCTTTTGGACAACACTCTCAGGCACATGGTGGGGTTCTTGAGGCTGCCTTGTGCCTAGTTTGCTTTTTTATATATAAGCTTTTTTATAAATTAGTATTGTATATAGCAAAGTAAACTGGGATGGACTTTGATCCTTGTGGGTCCCTTCTGACTGAAAATATTCTGTGATTCTATGATAATGCAGCAAGTGCTGCATATGTGCTATACAAAACATCTTGTGAGAGAATTCTCTCAATTTACTAGGTAAGCTGGATGAAATATTTCTGGATGAAAGTTTGTTTGTTGTGGGTTTTCTGTTTTGTGGTGGGTTTTTTTTGCTTTTTCTTTTTTTAATTCACGGTTGATCGTAATCTTACTGAAGAACAAATTTTTCTTTTTGTAGTGCAATGTAGATGAAACCCTGACTCGGCAGAAGATGCTGGGAATTTTGTCATCAGCATCAGTGGGGCCGCAGTTTTGATTTTGTTGTGGTTGTCAATGTGGGAGGTTAATGCTGAGAAGGAAGTTTTGTTTGTTGGTTTGGTTTGGTTTGTTTTTTATGATTATACAAAGCTTAAGAGAGTGAATTAGAACTAAGTATGAAGTTGTGATCAGGGAAAAAAGAGAAAATTGTGCTGCTCAAGAGTCCACTCAGAGGAATGAAAAAAGGAGGTTAACAGATACCAGAAGCTTCACCTGTGCTCCATCAGAAAACCAGTGGGAAGCCAAGACAATGATGTACAACAGATTAAGCAGTAAGAGGTGCAGTCAGTAGCTTGGGAAAGAAGTCTGTAACACCATGAAGAAACCCTACAATTATTTCCTCTTCACAGAGAGGCTGGCTGTTCACCTATGGTAACCACCTTTAGCTGTATCTGTCCTCAGGACTAATTTTTTTTTACTATTAGAGCAGCAAAAATCTATTTTAAAACCAATTTACAAATTAGAAAAATGGGTGTTATTTGACAACAAATTCCCTTCATGCCTCTTAGCATTTGTGTCCAGCTGTCTTACTAGACTTCCCAAAACAGAGATGAGAGTAGAATACATTTGGTCACTCTTTGGATGAGGAGTTATAACTCTTGTGAGCAATTATATTATAATTCTCGTGGAAACAGGAATTACCAGACATTTAAAGGAAATAGAATCCTTTAGGTTGATAAAGAGCTCCAAGGTCAGCAAGTCCAACCTTGAACTGATCACCCCCTAGCCAACTGAACCACAGCACTCACTGCCATCTCCAGTCATTTCTTGAACACTTGTAGGAACAGTCATTCCACCTCTTCCCTGAGCAGCCTATTCCAATGTTTATCAACCCTTCCAGTGAAGAAATTGCTCAGTCTGTACACTGAGTACCTGAGAGAAAATATCTTCTTTAATATTCTCTGCTGTGTCAGAAGACTTTTCAGATCACAATTTACTTTCCTCTGTATAAGCTTTTTTACAAATCAATATGAATTGGTTGCATATGCATGTGATATAAATAAAACCTAACTGGATGTTATAAGCCAAAGAATTAAATCAGGGAATTATTCTATTGCATGTTGTATTCTTGGTGCAGCTGTCTTGGAGACCTATAAATAGATATTGCTTATTACTTTCACTTGCATTTATTTTTGCTTTAAATGGCAAATGCAACTATTGTTAACAGACCTTAAAATTGCTTGGAGGGTATGTACTTAGATCATTTTGAGGAGAATTATTAATGTCCTTCTTAAAAATATTTGTTAATAGTGTCCAACTCTGGGGATAAGTAGGTAAATTGACAGTAAAAATGACTATTTTTTTCCATGTCTTCAAGAAAGAAATTTTATGGAGGGTTTGTGTGCTTATACTGTGAGTTTTTTAGTGAAAAAAGACATATCCAAGAGGGAGGGGAAAAAAAAATACAAATGATAGTAGCAGTTTCAAAAAGTAACAAAGTAAAGCAAGCATAATAGAAAAATAAATACTGTCTTACAGACCTTCTTTTGCTTCTTTCCAAATACATCAAAATCAGCAAAAATACTGCTGTAGTTTCAGTAACGACTTCTTTAAAAGTAGCTCTTTCTGGTTTTGTTTTACTTTTCCAGTAATAGAAGAGCTTTTGCTTTGTAAGGATTTTTGGAAGCTTTACTCACTGCCAGTAAATATGGCAAAAATAAGATGGATCAGTGCACTGAAGTGTTTGAGGGTTCATGGAATATGTTTCTAATGTAATATAGATGTCGCTGGCTCTTGTTCCCCTTTCTGCTCATGGGGGGGAATTGATGGCTGTGCTTCGGAATCCTTCCCTTGGTAAAATGAGGTGGGCAGTGGTGATAGACCTGGCTGGGTGGCACTGTGGCTGTGTCTTTGACAAACCAAATACTCAGAATTTTAGAGAAATATTGTTGAAACGTGGTGCTCCTGACACCTGGCATGTCTTACCCACACCAGTGAGACACTTTGGAGGTGAGTGGGATGAAAATTCAGAAGATTGAGGTTTAGTGAGATTCCTTTATTATATAATAATAAATTCATTATATGAAAATTTTGTTTATATATATGTTGTTTTATAAAAATATTTATAAATGTAGTAAGTGGAGAGCATTAAAGTTGCTAAATTTTTTGCTAGAGGGTTTTAGCTTTTGTTTGTATAAGCAGAGATTCACAGTGTACCTTCCAATCTATATTTATGTTTATTTTTAATCTTCCAAATGGTGGGAGCAATTGAATTAGCTTTGCTGTAGAAACTGGAGAATGCCTCCAAACTACACAGTGGGAAGGATTAATGAAACAAATCCCTCTGCAAAGTTAAGTTTCATCTCAGCCTAGGTAGAACTAGGTATATAAAGCTTTTCCTTTCAGGGAAAGAAGTTATTTATTTCTTTATTTATCTTTAATGCCAATTTTACAGTATAAGATACAATTTCATGTTTAGAGATCCAAGTGAAAACAGAGACCAAAAAAAAAGAATCTCTTCAGGCAGGAAATAGATTTCAAAATCCCTTCCAAAAATATTGACAGATTTTTTTGCTGCCATATTACAGACCTTGTGTTTTGTAATAACTTAAAGTGAGTAGAATGGAGTTTATGTATTATACATCTTAACTGCAATTCTGAGAGCTGTTACATAACCGATGCAAATAATCTTTTGGACCATAGATAAGCTAGTCATTTGAACAATACAAAATTAAAATTCCCTGAATATTTATCTGGCTTTAAATTGAAAATGAGAGGGTGCAAGTCTTGACAGCTGTAGCAAAACTGTGCTCGTGTCTAGGCACACAATTATAGCCTGTTCACTAGCTGGGTGTTCATGTAATGTTAAAACACAAAGTGCTAAAAGAAGGATCACTGTTGTATCTCAAAACTAGCACTTAAAACAACAAAAAAAGGAACTAAATCTTTGCTCTGCTTGCGCTCTGTTCATGGAGAGGCCTCTGAAAATAGAGATATAGGTAACTACTTGGTGCCTTAACTCTATTGGTGTTTTAACTCTATACTCCATGAATTTCTGGTCCCCAGTTATAAAATATCGGTAATTCTCATTAGTTGGTTTATGAGGCCCTATATTTTGATGTCATACCTTGGATTTCATAGGCCAGCACTCCTCTAGCCATACCTTGTCACATTCATTTGTGTGTCACATTTCATTTGTACAAAGATTGATAGGCAATGAGCTGCACCAGCTCTTGTGTGGTGTGAGGATGACGTACATGAAGGAGGCAATTTTCAGTTTTCCACTTGTGCAGTGGAGGCAGTTCACGGTGCCAGACTGTCTCCTTCTGCAGTCTTTGTTACTGCATCTTGGTCAGAACCTTGAGGAATATTGTGGGCTCTAAACTGACAGAACTCTGTGGTGTTCCTGCACGGGGTTTGCCTGACTGTTGGGTGACACATTGGTAGGGCTGAAACAGCAGGAATGCCAGGTTCATAAATTTGGGTGGATTTATGAACCCTTATATTACAGACAGCTCTCATCTGTGGGACTAGTCTTTTGAGGAATTGATTCTTTCATTCACTAATCTATGTTCCTTCATTTACTATTACATTCTGTTGTGTTTGTTTCAAAATGTTTGCAATTGCATTAGCTCTTGGGTGAGTGGGAATCTGATGTCACCTATTAGTGTTATTTGTAAGCTAGAAGTGATCTCCTAATTGGAGGAATTTCAATTATTGTCATGCCTCCTATTGATTAGGTTTTGTTATTTTAGGGCAATTAGCCATCTTTTCAAGCCATAAGAGGACTGTTGAAACTCAGCCACTAAAAAAATTGGCACTAGCCATTTTATTTTGTACAAGATATACAGGTGTAGAGTTTTGAGGGTAAAAATATAATCTGAAAGATATAATTTTAAAAGTGAAGGTGTGAGATTTGTATTTGTTGTAAATAAGAGGTATGGGTGGATAGTTGAATCAAGTGGTGGCCTTTCACCTTTAAGGCAACAGCTTAAATTAATCTTTGGATCCTAAGTTAATTGAGATAAATGGTTTTAGCTTTGTCCCCGGTGTAAAGTAGTCCATATTACGAAATTGCTGTACATCTGTTTGTGCAAACTTGGCATAATTGGTGTTCTCTCAGGACTGGGTTGTCACTGAGTGGACTGTTTCTTATTGCTTAGGAAGGTGCTCCCTGTAGGTCAGGGTAAATGTCCTTGTTGGGTCTGTGAAGGAAATCTGCTCCTGCCTCTCTCAATAATCCCTAGCTGACAGATTTGTCAGAAATGTTCTAAGTGCTATAGCTGTTCTTTTAAATAAAGTAAAAAAAATCCAAAACAAAAACCTTTTGGTATAAAGAAATTAAGTCAGTAGGAGACTGGATCTTATTTTCTTACATTGGGTAGGAATCCAGATGCTTAGAGTTGTTAAAATTGCCTAACTTAACATTTGCTCATGACAGATAGCCTTCAGTGATGGTCTTGAACTTCATGGAAGATAAATTATTGTAGTATATATTATTATTTATTTAGGACTAGGTTGAACTACAGTGAAGGAAGGCAGTGGCTTTCCTTCCCCATTTTCCTTGGAAGTTGTGTAGGAATTGCAATTTATCCACTTTTCTATTATTTGTTAGGCCTTGGCACAGGTTGCCCAGAGAAGCTGTGGATGCCCCATCCCTCAAAGTGTTCAAGGCCAGGCTGGATGGGGCTCTGAGCAACCTGGACTAGTGGAAAGTTTCCCTGTCCAGGACAGGAGGAATGGAACATGACGGTGTTTAAGGTTCCTTTAATTCCAAACCCTTCTATGAATCTATTATGTGTAGATTTGACATTCACGGACATGGCGTAATGGTTGACTTTATGGTGTTAGGTTTGTTGTTGGACTCAATGATCTAAAAAGTATTTTTCAACCCGAATGATTCTGTCATTCTTCCTCCAAGGGAAAAGCAATTTGTGTCATCCTGCTCTTAGCTGAAGAGTTTTTGTTGTTTTTTTTGCTCTCGCTCTCATATCTTCTGGGCTGAACCTTTGGAGCTACAGGAGTCCTGTACCTCACTCTCATAGCAGATGATCTGGAGGAGTGAAGGATCAAATCCATAGCTTTCCTCAGTGACTCCTTTTTAACCCCAGGTGGGATGGGAAGTGTTTGGAAGCAGTGAAGGAAGCTGCATCCACATTTTGACCAATATTCTGTGTGGTGTTATCCAAGGCGGTGCTCCAGGTGTCAGTGTGCTAAGTGTTGTCTTTGCATACTTAGGCGACATGTTTTCCTAAAATGTTTAGATTTAGATAAGAAAAGGATTGCAAAATATGTTTATGTAGTACCAGAATTGGGGAAAAACTTCCAGAATGACAATGGGTATGCACTAAGTTCTGCTTGTTGTCTTGTGTTTCCTGGAAGAGAAGCAACTTCAAAATGGAATGTTGTCATACTGTATATATTTATTTACATCTCTGAGATAGTGAGGGAACAATTTTCTAAAAGTAGAGGAAGATTATAGCATTTTTCTAGTGTGGATATGTTATGTTTGAAAGTAGAACACATCTCTTTTTTTTTGTATATTAAAAAGAAAAAAATATTTTGAAAAAAAAATTTGCAAAACATTTCTAGCTTGTCAGATGTCATTTTATATGAGAAATTTGAAAATTACATCACATAGTACTATTTGGTTAACGTTTATAATATATAGAGATGTACAACTGTAAAAGAATCAGAGAAACTGCCTCATATGTGTCCATAGCAGGATTATGTGTACCAGAAGTTAGAATAGATGTGTTAAATCAGTGAAGTTTGGGGTACATATTTGGTCAAACTTAACACATGTTTTAAAGTGTGCACCTTTTGTTTCAATAAGTGGCGTGTGGGTGCAAATGCGGGGAGGAGAGAGGAGTGGGAACAAAAAAGAAAACAAAATGCTTTTCTCCAGTTGCCAAAATCCCTTCCAAAACATGGAATGAACTATCTTACCGTAATATTCATGCTGCTTAGTTACTTTGTGATTCCTAAGGATAGGAGATGGATAGAAATCTGTGGTAAAATTCCTTAGGTGTGCAGTTTTAATGAAGCAGGCATTTCATTTAATCTTTTGCTGTATCATGTGTGGAACTTACTGGCAGGAATGGGAGATGTGAGCTGTTCTAAGCCTTAAGTAGCTGAAAGGGATTAACCTTACACACAGGATTTCCTAATGAAGACATCACACTTAGACACACAGAAGGAAAGGAAAGTGAATTGTTGATCCAGAAATTATTCTGTCTTGTTGTCCTAAATGCTTTTTTCCCCTTTTATTCTACTTATAAATTTAGTTTATTGTATACATGTAATTGGATCTTACTCTCCTGTGGTGTGTCCATGCTTTTGTAGTAGTTTCACAGTAGCTGGCAGTCAGTAAGGTACAGTCTATGGACATGGTACTCAAACTGTAGGCCGTGATGACAACTTGTGGTTTTTTTTGTTCTAATTCTTCATTCCATATGCTTAGGACTACATCCTGCTACTTGAGCCACTATGTAATTTCTTTTCAGAAGCTGATGCAGGTTATTTTAATCTTCTCTGGGATTCGTTTGCAAAAAAAAATTGAATTCCCCTGTTTTGCTTCTATTCTGTAAACAACCCATTAGCTTGGTAGCTGGAGGCCAGGTGAGCATGATCAAGGTTTAAAAAGGGCACAAGAAATCAAAGGCCAAGCAGGAACAAGAAGATTCTCCACTGAAATGTAGGAAGATGTGGGGGCAGCTGCTTTCATGGTCAGTCTGTCTTTGAGTGCTGAATTGTGCCATTATTATTTGGGAAGGGCAGGAGCTGCACATGGGCGGGTAGCCCCCTTTCCTGGAGGATTTGTGGTTCTGTCAGAACAGACTGAATTTGTAGGCTGAGATTTAGCAGGTTTCAAAAGTTCAGAAATGTGCCTGTTTGCCTCTGATTCCTTCCCTTGCATTTTTGCAGTATCAGCTGCAGGGTCTGTACTGGGACAGCTCTGGTAGAGCTCTATTTCACATGCAACTTTTGCTGTAAAAGATGGAAGCAGATTCTAAGGTGTTTTAGACCAGATTTTGTCTAATACAGCACGAGGTAACTTTTTGTGCTTTTCAAAATACAATGGTTTTGTTACTTATTTTAATATGCTTATGCACATGCAAGTATATAATTGTAATTATTAAATGAGCTGTTGTGACATATATGTTCTATTTTACATGCAGGAAAAGACAAAAATGTTGTTTGTAACAAGGAATTCTGTTTTAAGGAGATTCAGTATAAAAATGGGGAGTAATTTAAGAAGCAGTTCTTAAATGAGGAATGGTAAAGCTATTGCTCTGGGAAACCAGAGTATGATCTATAAAGCTTTGTAAGCTATTAAGAGTGTGGCATTCAGAAAGAGGTTTATTCACGTTTTCCAGTGTGTTGAATGACTTTGGTCTTTCTGCTCTTATGCACTTTCCTTTCCATACATTGTATGTAAGTTATTTTGTAGATTATTACTGTAGATTTTGTTTTGTAGACTATTGTTATTATTTCAACTTAATTTATAGTAATGGTTGTGAATCTTTATTGTTAACTTTGTTTCGAACCCTTTAATGTGTGGTTTGGGTTGCAACATAAAAGACCCTTGTTTTTTGTCTCATTGTAGATAAACAATGCATTTTGGAAAACAAACAAGTGGGATAAGCACTTTGAGTCTTCCCAGCTTCTAAGTGTTTGTAGCTAATTGACTTCCTGAGGTGCTGTCTTTGTGGTGAATGTAGCCAGTTGTTTGGGTTTGGGCTTTTTTTTTAACCAAACACTTACTTGTTCTTTGCTTTTTGAGGTTTTCCTGATTAGAAATAACAGAAGTGTTCCAGCAAACCATTTCCTGTATTATGAGCTGATATCTGTCCCTACATCTGTTCTTTTGCCCAGTGTCATTAAAGAATACTGACAGAGTTTAAAGAATCACTAGAGGCATGTTTTTTTTTTTCTTGCTGCAGTCAAATGAAGTGATATTAACCAAAATACATAAGCAGGGCACCTGATGAGCAGGGAACTAAAATGGTATTAAAGTGCAGCCAATTCTGAAGTTTATTGCACCACCATAGTGATTTTTCTCTAAAAAGTCAGTGATACAATCAGGTGAGGTTGTTGCATTTGATATTGATGTTAACCTTTAGCATAGCTGATAAACTGACTTCGTACTGGCAGGCATCATTAATAGGAGGCTCTGTGCTGTCCTGAATAATTTTCCTCACAATTAGCAGCATTGATCTTATAGGTGCAGCAGCAGCTGAAGTTCCTTGAGGCTATCTGGGAGGGAAAGTGGTTCAAACTCACCCTGAGCTACATCAGTTGTTCCCACTTGACCATTACAGCAATTACATTTTTCTACTCCTGCTGTGTTGATTCTTAAAAGCAGTTTATTTCTCATGCTTAGATGTATTCACATGCTTTCAAGGTAAGAAGTTAAAAGCAAGGTTCATCAAGCTGTTCTGGGTAATATCATCTCTGCTTGGTAGATCATTCTGGATATAATCTGTAAATTACTTTTGCACACAGACCCAGTGTCCTGATATCTCAAATATAGTGAAAGCTGTGGGTTTTTTGGTGGGGAGCAGGACAGGGGGAGAAAGGATGAAATAATTTCTAGCTGAAAAGCTGCCTTTATGCAATTTTCAATTAATATTGATTAGTACTAATGGAGTGGGCTCTGGGAGAGGCTTTACATACCTCTTATGCCTACTAATAAGTTCTCATCTCAGATGCACAAAATCTCTTAAGGAAGTGAGTCATTTTTATCAAAGTTAGAAAAATCACTCTGAGCTTTTTGAGTGAGAATAACTCACCAACTGGACAAGCTTCAAAGCAAAAGCTTGATACTGATGTGGGGGAATAGCCTGGAGCTGCAGAGGAGCACAGATGGGCAGTGGGGGGGAGAGAGTGCTGTGTGAGACCACCCTGTGTTAAATGCAGGTTGTGATAGGACTCTGGATGTGAACCTTTCTTCATTACCTTTATTATCTAGGCTAAGAATTGGTGATGATTCATTTTGACAAAAATCCAGTCTGGAGTTTTGGTGAAAAACAGCATCCTACCTGGAATGCATTTCAACTCGTATCCACTTTTCTGTTTGCTGTAACATTCTATCAAATTATTATCTTCATTTTACTATTAAGAAGGGTTTCAAAAGTTGGGCAGTGCTGGTCTTAAACTTCTATGGGGTGAGGTGTAGAACATCATGGAAGTTTTAAAAGAAGAGATGAAAGTAGACTACAAAGTACACAGATGGGTAACAGCTACTGAGTGCCTTGAGACTGGTAGGACTTGCACTCTGCTGTGAGGAGGAGTGCTGGAGGATGCATGTTTGGGACAGCACTTTTTCAGTGCTTAGTGCTTGCTGGGCTTTATTTGTCTTTGAGGGGACATCTCATGTGACAGCAGTTTCTATTTGTTGCTTTTTAATCAACTTGTTTAATATTAAGAATGCTTGAAACATAATTAGATGGCTTTTTTTTGTTTGTTACTGTATTTGCAGGGTGCCCCCTGGCAGGAAGGAATGATGAATCTGACTCCATGTTCTTAGAAGGCTAATTTATTATTATACTATATTATATTAAAGAATACTAAACTAAACTATACTAAAGAATACAGAAAGCATACTTACAGAAGGCTAAAAAGATAATAATGTGAATTTGTGACTCCACCAGAGTCCAGACGCAGCTTGGTTGTGATTGGTCATTGAGTCAAAACAATTCACATTAAACCAATGAAACAACCATCTGTTGGATAAACAATCTCCAAACACATTCCATGTGTAAGCACGACACAGGAGAAGCAAATGAGATAAGAATTTGTTTTCCTTTTTCTCTGAGGCTTCTCAGATTCCCAAGAGAAAATCCTGGGCCAAGAGATTTTTCAGACAATATGACTGCACAGTTTGTTTGTTTGAGAAATAGAATGCAGACAGTAAAGCAACATTTTACTGTTTTGGTAAAGGTGACTGGAACAGAAATGTGGAGTCCTGAAAGCAAACATAAATTACAGAGTCCCAGTGAGTCCTTCAATATGGAAAGTTCTGTTGGTCTTTATAGTGCCTCCCACAATCTGAGGGATTGTGGTTGGAGGCAGTGCTCTTGTGTTTGCAACACATAGCAAAGCCTTAAATTGTCTAAACTTTGTCCTTCTCTGACATAGTGTGGAAAGCTTCTCAGAGTGTTTTAACTTTCCACCAATATACAATGAAAAGTGCTACTGCTTTGCTACTTTTACTGCTATGTTCCTGTTGAAATCAGTGGTGAAACCGATAAATTTATTCAAGTGTAAGAAAAGAGCAATTATTTCCAGAGTAACTGTTTCAGTAAATAAAATAACTGTTGATACTGTCAGCATTTTGCTTATTCTGTGTGATAAAAATTGGGGCATTATCCCTCTAGTTTGAGGGGAATATAACATGCAGATCCTGATTGAATGCTAGGTTTATTTTTTGCTGTAAACCCTGCTCTGAAACATCGTCTACCTTGATTTATCAATTAGTTCACATCTGCTGTATATCAATATTCTTCTAGAGTTATCATGTTGTTTTTTCTTTTGGTGATTTAGGAAAAAAACCTCTTGTTTATCCAGAAATGAATTTTTGTGTTGCTCTATATATGTGCATGTATTATATTAAAAAAAAGTGAATAGGTAAAGTTGTTAAATGGGCTTTTTGCATCTCCAAAGTTTTAAATTGAATAAGATGTTATAGTATTAAAAGCTAGTACTCCGGG
Organism: Zonotrichia leucophrys gambelii; assembly: GCF_028769735.1. Classification (NCBI taxonomy): domain Eukaryota; kingdom Metazoa; phylum Chordata; class Aves; order Passeriformes; family Passerellidae; genus Zonotrichia; species Zonotrichia leucophrys. The sequence goes on from NC_088169.1 coordinate 106,992,027, forward strand.
ATTTTCCATGTGGTGCATGTAAAGTTAGTTTGAAACTCTGAAACAGTTCTGTTTTATGAGTAAAGTGAAATTAGAGAAATCATCTTGACAAACTAAAATTGTCCCTGAATGGCTCTAGAACCCTGGAGCTCCCTGACATTTCGGGAGGACAGAGGGTGAAGCTCAAAGAGAGCAGATCAAGAAGTTGCAGCTGTATCTTGCCCATGGCTGTTCAGTGGCATGGCAGAGGACAGCGGCATTGGTCACACGCTGTTGTGAGCCATCTGTGCATGCAGGGCACGGGTCAGGAAGTCACCCTGGTAAGCTGACAGTGCTGTTTGTTCCATGGGATTTCCATCAGTGGATCTCAAAATGCTTCACAAAGGAGTTGTGGCCACATCTGCATTTTAAAAGTAGCAGAAGGGAGGTTAGTGAAATATCTCCAGGTATCACAATGATGGTAGAGCCTGGAGTTAATTCCTCTATTGTGTGCTCAGGAGCCCACGTGGGTGCTGGAGCAGTGTCTGTGCCCTGACAAAACCAATGTGGCTTGGAAGAATTTATGAGCATGGAATCCAAGTGAATAAATGTGTTGTCATCCACGGGGAGAACAAAAGCGTGACAGAAATAGAGAAGGCTGTTTTGTAGCTCCCACTGCGTTTGGCTGTCGTAATAGATGATATCCTGTCTCAAAGTGACAGAGTTTCTTGTTTCTTTGATCCATAGGATAGCAAATCTCTGTGTATGGTGCTGTGCCACAAACATGGACATTTGGTGCTATTCTGTTTCCACACTCTTTCAGTGAGGAACTGTCCAGCTTATTCTTGAGCACCAGTAAGATTAATGAAAATAGTATCTAATGCCAGTTTAAGTCTGAAAATACTTGCAGGGGAGGACTTTAAAGGAAAATGATACATGAGATGGTCAACGAAGTCACACTTTTTATAACAGCAGAAGAGCAAAAACTCCATTCATGTTGCTTAGTAAATGCATCTTGCTTTTTTGTTAGGAAGGGAATCACATGTTCAATTTTGGGACACAATTTTACTTGTTTTATTACATTTTAATGTAGCCTTTGAAAATCATCAGAGTTATAAATTCTGCTTTGGAAGAGCACGTTCTTCAGATTGTGATAATTCCCCTTCTTTTAGGGAGCAGAAGCAGGAAAAAGCAAAGTCTAATGGTAGATATGGGTGAGTTTAGTCTGGATGGAAATGTTCTTGGTAAAGATAATATTAAATGGAAAATTTTACACTAAAATAAGCAAGAAAATTTTGATTTGGGCTCTGAGATCTGAAGAGAGCGTAGTTACACAGTTATCAATACAAAAGGACTTCAGCAAGTTTGTAATGAAGTTAGGGGAGAAAATGGGTTGCAATAAAAAAATCAATAGTCAAATCATATGTCACAAGGATCAACATGGGAGATCAGTCATGTGGCTTAGAAGAGCATTTTTGGGAATGACAAGCTTTGCAAAACAATATCAGCTTTGCAAGAGAACAGAGTGAAGCTGAAACTTCAAAGGAATGGAAAGTTTGTGCCAGCTTTCTGCAGACGGCCAGGGGAGAAATTGAGCTTTTTAGCATGTGGAGTTCTAGGTCCCATGATTTAAAACTGTCAGCAAAGTAGAGACAACTCAAAGGTGATGACAAGAGATTAGTGAGAACTTTGGAGAAGTTTTATGAGCAACTGAAAGAGAATATACCAGAGGAGACAAAAAAAGAATCAGAAGGGCTGTTGCTATTTTGAAAAGCTTCTACTAAATTTTTACCCATTTCATCCTTTTTTTGGTCAAAATAATTTAGATTATGGATAAAATTTTACATGTGTCTGTATCCTACAAAAATAATGATATAATGTTGCCGGTATTTAACTAAACCTTGAAATTTAAAATGGAAGGTAACACAATAAGAAAATGCATAATTAAATGTTAAAATGTAGAGCAGTAGTGATTACAAATCTTTGAGAAGAGTAACTGAATGTGGCCCAACTGGATGTGATGCACTGGCATTATGTGCATGATTTTATCCAGTGTGGAACCTTCTTTCTGGTACAATAATGGGAATTATCTTTAAGTCATTTTAAAGTTGACAGAATAAAGCCAGAGATCAGTCTGCAGGTGATGGATCAAAATGCTTAATAGTAAAAAAAAAAAACACATGCTGATTTCATCCTCAGTTGGTTACATGCACACAAATCCACTGTATTTTGAAACATTATTCTAGGGCCAATGTTTTAGGTATTTAATACTGAGAATAAAGTTGTGTTGTACTGTGATGATGGCTATACTTTGACTTGGTATATAATTGATATATTTTTCAAGAAGATGGAGATTGTGGAAAGGTCAGAAAGAAACAGGAGGAGATTTGCAATGCATTGCTTTGGCTTGGCCTGATTTTTTTGAAAGACATCATTGTATTAGTAGTACAATGTTTTGTATTTTTATTTTGTGATAGTAATTATAAAGCCTACATGTTGTACTATTTCAATTAATTGTTACACCCTTTTTCTCTGTTAGGTAATTGGAGGGATGATTTTTTAAAATAATTTATTTGTGTAATATAAGAGATGGTTTGAAATTAGCACAGATGTGACACAATTTGAGAAATGATAGTGCACGGTGACACTTTCAAGCTGTGAGGTGAAAATACTTAGGTGATGTCCTTTCAATTGAGACCATTTTTTCCCAATAGAATTGAAATATAATTAGAGTTTTCTTTACTACACATTAATTAAAAACTATTAAATTTTTTTTTAAAATGTTCAGAACACACATTCAGGCATGGAGAGATGGAGGGGGCTGCATGATGAATCTGAGGTAAAAATAAAGAAGTCTTTCATTATTCATCTCTTAATGACAGTCAGGAGCAAGCTGCAATGTTTCGATAAATGAGAGATGTAAAATGCTGGTGTGAAGCTGTTGTCTTTCTCTCAAAGTGGAACACAAGACTCAACCAAGCTCCTCAATGAAAATGCTAATTCCACATGATTAATTCTTTCTTCTTTTCTGTCAACATGAATATTAAGTAACTTCCTTTCCAGGGTCACTGGGAAGTTGTAACTCTTTTCCTTCAGGTTCCCTACCCTGAAACATGAAGCCTGACCTTAGGGCCTAAAATGACCCTTATTGTTTGTTTCTGCCTCTTTGAACTATTGCTCTCACTCCTCTCATTCTGGTGGAGGGAGGCAGGAGGTGGAACAAGCAGCCAGTGGCAATTACTGGTACACCAGGAATAGGTTTTTTCCCAAGTGCCCAGGAGGTTGACTTGGGAATGGTTCCCTAATGCCAGCATCAGCCTGCTCTCACCTTCCTTTGAGTAAAGCATTAACCTTAAGCTGGTTTTCTCTGTATTTTAACAACAGTGTCTGAGTATTTCATCTGCCATGTCTGTATAACTTACAGTGCCTTATTCTTGAAAACTTGTCTTTACAGGCCTGATACTCCAAAGTGTTGTATTGCCCACTGTGATGCAACCATACTTCTAGTGGATCTAATGGAGTTCTCCCTCCCTTCCACTTCACCTTTATGTATATAATAATATATAGGCTTAAAGGTAAAAGACCCAATATTTAGTTACCATGTGCACAGAGGCATATCAGTCACTCTCATTTAAAAGTAAAATTTAATTTCTGGGATGTTTGTGTTATTTTACTCAAAGACTTGTAATTGAAAGACTTGATGATGTCTGGATGACAGATTTTTGCCTTTTTGTAGGAAACGTGGCTAATAAAAGATTAAAAATAGATCAAATGGAGGCTTTCAAAGTAGGACACATGTTCCTTACCTTGTGTAAGGGAAAGAAACAAGCCTTGGTTTCACAACTCAGTCTTTGATGCGGTTCTTCACGGTGTGCTCAGTAAATCCGTAGCATAAAGATATTATTAAATCAATACAGGGATAGCTATTATAAAAACTGATTTAAAAGATTGCTGTGCCCTGTGGATGCATTCCATATAATAACTTGACCCTCTCTTGCCTTTATACTGTCCCTCAGTGACCTCTGCCACCTGCATACACTTTTGTTGCATTCCTCTCAGCTCCTAATCGTGCATTAGCACCAACTGCTTCTTTGGTGTGGGGGAAGCAGCAGATGTGGCACTGGTGCTTTGTAGGTTCTTTGACTCATTTTTATGGTTAGACATAGTGGCCCTTCTTTTTTGGTTTTTTTTGGTTTTTTTTGTGAATATCTGCTGTATCTTCAGGTTGAGCTGGCTTAGTGTGTAGTGGTGTCTGTTTTGAAGGGTGGAAGATTCACAGTATGGCCATCGGTCACCAGTGTCTGAGGTTTTTCCTGTTTATGGTAAGCCATGATGTATGTAAAAGTGTGATAACTTCCACGCAGATGAAGTTACATGTGATTTATTTGAAATGAGCATAAACAGCTAAGTTCTGAAAGTAAGTGTCAGTTTGCATTGTTTAGGTAATATGAAAGAAAATAACTCTTTCTACTTCACTCATTGTAGAGTACATTAGGTCTCTTGAGATAGGCTATGTAAAATTAGGTTCTTCTTAAGTGTATATCTGTGAGTAAACTGACTTGAGAATTACATTAGTATGCAAAAATTACTCTTCTAATATTTTTCTAAGCATTTTCAGTGTTATGTGTTTTCCCTTCTGCTAGGTTTCTGTTACTACTATATTGCTTGAAATATGTCTTTAAAGTAAATTATGTTCCTGTCCATGAGTTTGTAAAAACACAGCGTGTATGATAGCATGATATGGAGCATTTTGTTTAGGAGCTGCTAAGGAGTGCTGCTGGTCAGTAAGAGGAGCTTGCAGACCTCTGCTTAAGTTTCATTGTTAGTTCAGTATAAACTGAATTTATAGACTTGTGAATTTATTTTAGTCTCTGCTTAGGCTATTTACATTCTGTCATAAGATAACTTTGGAAACCTGTTGTGCTTCTTGTGTTATTTTCTCTTGTAATTTATTACCTTGGAAGAGCAGAATGTCTTGCTTTTTGCTGACAATTGGAAGGCTCAATGGAAGGGCCCGAGCTCTCCTGTTTGCTCTTTGTAATATTCATTTATAGGGAGTTTGTAATTCATTCATAGTAATGTTTTAATTAAGTTCACTGGAACTGCTTTCAGACAATTTTTTTGTGATTACTCAGCAGAAGAGAATCATTAGAATGTGTTGGGTGGGAAGGGACACTCAAGTCATCCAGTTCCAACATCCCTGCTATGGACAGGGATGCTTTCCTTCAGACCAGGTTGCTGTCTTCATCCAACCTGGATTTGAGCACTTGCATGGATGGGGCATCCATAGCTCCTCCAGGCAGCAAGGTCTATAAAAAAAATACAAGTACTCCATAGATAAGCTCAGAGGGAGCTTTTGTGACTCTGGTATGTGGGGCCACCTGCTTTAGAGACAATTTGCATTTGGATTTGGATGTCCAAATGTTCATGTGTTTGTTGTATCACAGTACTTTTGCAAGGGGGAGGACTCTGCCTAATGTTAGAAGCTATGAGTGGGTTTGGTTTATGAGCACAACTGTATGTATGTCTGTAATATATATATATTTTTTTTTAATGTGTGTAAATTCACTGATATGCTCTGTGAAGTTTTCTCAACTTGTAAGTCTTCAGTTGTATGGAGGGTTCTCTTTGCCATTGTTGTTTGTCTTTTTCCCAAATGTGATTTGCTTTATGGGTGAAATGCCATTGCATTTATTTTAATTTCAAAACTTAAATATCGTTATCCAGACATTACACTGTAGTTTTGCTCATCTGATGAGTAAAATTGTAATAATGCCATTATTGAAGCTAGTGACTCAGAGCAGTGCTCTTGCATTGCTTTTCATAAATAAAAATTACGGGGTTTTTTTGCTTTACATATTCCTTGCATAGTTCCCACTTTCATTTCAAATCCAGGTTATAAAACTGGGAGAGATTCAATGTTTTTAACTATCTTACTTTTCCTTATGATTGTCTCCCTCTGCCAGATTTCCATGGGCTGGTTTTAGTTTGACACTAGAAATGATCACAAACGATGTGATTTTTCCTGACCATCATTTAGCCATGTGCACAGAATCAGTGCTGAGGAGTGACAGATGAACCAGGAGAAGCAAGGGGCTACAAATCTTAATGTGATGAAATTATATGTGTTGTAGATGAGACACAGGATTTGGGAAATGGGAATTATTATGTCTGATTCTACTATATACAGTGTATCACAGCCTGTTAGCTGGGAAAACAAAAGGTAGATTTTCTTGATTGTCCAAGCTATCATGTAGATGAGTCATGGGTTGACATCTGTAAATAAAGGGTTACAATAGATAGCGAGAAACTGATGTAAAGAAAGGCATCAATTGGTTTGCCACAGGGATCTTTTTATTTGGATTGTGTCTTGTTTAACATCTTCGTTAATAATCTGAACGAGTGGGTAAACTGCATGCTAATTAAATTCACAGATGATACTAAGTGGGGAGGTGTTGCAAACATAGGGTGGCCAGATTTTCCAAGTGAAAATCTGGACCACCTGTCATGGCAGGCAGAGAGAGGAAGGTTTTTAGCAGGGATGAGGGAGGGGGTGTGCACAGAAGGACTTGACAGCTTGTGGGAGGGGAAGAAAGACTGCCCACCCCACCCCCTCCTTAGCCAAGCACACCCTCTCTTTCCTTCTCCAGCATCCTCTGGCTTGCATCCATTGTGTTTATGCTGTTTGCTATCCCTAGGTTATAAAAAATTTACTAGGTACCTATTGGCTGGTAAGTGAAACCTCTTATTCAGGTGTAGATGGGAAAGATTGAGAGGAGGGGAGAAAGCAGTAGGGAGCTCCAGGCAAATCATTCTGGTAAGCTCACTTTTCAGCTACTGAAAATTTGGATGACACAAGTTTGTTTTTTTTAACCCTTCCATGTTAGTCTGATTTATGTTGTTCTAAAAAATGGGAAGCAACAAATTTTATATATAATATGATCTGTAATGGCAAAAGCGCTTTACACCTCTCTCTGAATTTGAGGACTGTTAATAGCTATCTTGTATAAGTGGTTGTGGGCCAACAAGAGTGTAGCTCATGATGCAAGGGATTGAATGCCAAGTGGAAGTTTTCTTTGCCCCTTTTGTTGCTGCTTGTGTATGATAGAAGCTACTCTTGTTCCCCCTCCACTGGCCCAGCTTGTTCTTTCTTATGCTTCCTTTATTAAGTACCTCTTGGGTTTTCATAATTTCTCTTCAGTTAACTTTGCTTGGGGAACACAAGTGCCACATTGAATGTTCTCCTTTCTGCTCTCCCAGGTTTCTGAATTACAGACTTTAAAAAGCTTCCTGACTTTGGCAGTCCATGATCATGTGAACACCTGAATGATGAAATCCACTTTTTGCTGAACACACCATCAGCTTTTTGGAAATGTTGTAGCATTGATCAAGAGGAAAGATTGACATTGTGTTCTTAGTGAGGCACTCAGTTTTGAAGCAGAGGCACTTCTTTCTGCATTTTGCTTAGGGCTCAGAATTTTGCCTGTTCTTGGCTGAGAAGGTTATATTCATCCTTTTGCTCCTCCTATTTATGATGTATTGGATAACCTGTGGCTCAAGCTGCCCTGGGAATTTTTTTGTAGCCAGCAAGTTGGCTTTGTTTGCATGTGTAGTTGTAGCATCGTGAGAGTTAATTTATGCATGTAATAATATAGGCTTAAAGGTAAAAGACTCAATATTTCAGTGGCCATGTGCACAGAGGCATATCAGCCACTTTGATTTAAAAGTAAAATTTAATTTTACTTTTACAGCATTTGTTGAGAGAGAATTGGAAGTTTTGGCAAAACAATGCTTTCTAATTTTCTCAGCATCCTGCACTTTTCTTGGAGTTTTGTTTGGACAGCCCCTGTGTTCTCTGCAAATTCAGTGGCAGCAGTGCCAAAACTCATGCAGTCCAATACCGTGTGAAGATGTTTGTTATGTATTTAGCTGTAATGCAGTTTGGGGTTTGTTACCTCAAACAATAGACGGTTCAAAGTGTAATGGCCATGTGACTAACGAGGAGCATGTCATGCTGCCTTCTTGAAGCGTTTCCACTCTTGGCTTTTGTTTCCCAGGAATCTCTCCCTGGCAGTGTTATGCAAATTAACCAATTAATGACAGACAAAATGGCCTTCCTGCATCGCCATGCTTGTAATAAGAAGGGCAATGCTGTAAGTCACGTACCTATTCAGCGAGCTCTGTAGGCCACTGCCAGGGCATGATTAGCCTGACTGGGGAAGACAATTGCAGAGGCATCTGCTCGGTTAATTTTGAGAGAAAATTTACCAGATGGAGGCTGAAGATTTAAGTGATTAGAAGGTAGTAGATTGGAATACAAATTGGATTAAAAGAAATTAGATTGATATAAATCGAATTGAGTCACAACAGTTTGTGTTGTTTGTACCAAGGGGCAATGGATTATGGGAGAAGCAGATGCTCCAATGAGATAGGAATTAATGTGGCTTTGACGGTCCATCTGGGAAGGCCTGAATATCGAGTACATCCCTAATCTCTCTCTCCATTTATCAATGCCATAATGTTAATTAGTACTTCATTCATTAAGTTACTTACAGAGGAAAAAATCTCACCCCTGTAGCCCCTCTCTGCCTGAGGATTTGTTACCGCGCCAAGAAATGGAAATCTCTCTTTAGCCGAGCTAGTTACAGTTGACTGTTACACTAGACCTGTGTCATTTTCCTCAAGCTTGCTGCTGCTTTTAGCCTAAATGAAATTTATTGGGCTTTGTTTTACAATAAACCCATCTTCATAAATCTAGCAGTGTAGGCTTTGAAGTCCTGCCTTGATCTCTACAGCTAGCTATCACTAACAAGCCTCCTTCCCACATATTAAATAAGGTACAATATATTTCATTTCATGTAATTGCATAGCATTATGGCTAATGACCAAACTTTAGCTATCCCATTAATAGTGGGAGAAAACTAAGAAAGTCCGTGTGTATGCACCTCTAAGATCTTGGGTGGAGAAATGTGTGTGGAGGAAGAGTGCTGTACTTGAAACACCTGATGTGAGGCATGTCCTCAGGTGGCTGATGACACAAGTGTTGCATTTTAAGCACATTTCTCTTACTCTAGAAGACAAATATTTGGGGTGTTTTTAACTCTGAAAGGTGACCCAAAATTGAGTTGTTTCACTGAATGGGAAAAAACACAAAAGGAGAAAAAATGCCTGTAGAATAGTTAACAAATAGACCAGGACTGTGAAGGAATGGAGTTACATTCCGTTTTTAGCCACATTTGTCTGGAAATTAACATGAGGTAATGCAAGGACTTTTCACTGTGTCCTTCCCCAGGTGCACACAGAGGAGTGAGGCAGAAAGGCTGTGCTAGGATAGTCACACACAGAGTGCAGACACTGGCAAATGCTCCACTTGAGCACCTCTGTAGTGTCAACCTTAAACTTTTCCATGCATTTTCCCATATATATTTGATTTGTTGTCCTTTGTGGCAAGGAAGCTTTGATTCTACTTCACTTAAAAAGCTGACTGTAGCTGCAGTCCTTTAGTTATTAATCAGAGAAATGTTAGATATAAAAATATGCTCGTGCTCTGTTTTTGGAACCTAAAATGACAAAGGCATCTGCAAGGGTGTTCCACACTATGCTTATATGATCTGGAGGAAACAGATTCACTGCAAACTAGTTTTGCAGGAGAAAAGGTTTTTTTATCATGTATGAGGGTTTTTTATTGGTTGAAAATAAGTCATTAAAAAAAAGATCCCGTCTCTTGAGAATTTTGATTTGTACCTCTAAGCGGAGAGTGTGGTAGGCATGGGCTGGCAAGAGGTTGGAAAGGAGCAGAGCTGGGACAGCTGAATCAAGATGATCAAAGGGATATTCTGTGCCATATGTCATCATATGCTCAGCAATAAAAACTCATGGAAAGGAAAATAAAGGAGGGACATTGATGGTTTTGGCATTTGTGTTCTCAAGCAACAGTCCTGCATGCTGAGGCCCTGCTTGCCAGGAAGTGCCTGGACATCTGTTTGCTGATGAGTAGTGAGTGAATTCCTCTTTTTTGCTTTGCTTGTATCCACAGTGTTTTCCTTCCCTTTTAGCTGCCATTATTTCTATCCACAAGTCTCCTGCTTTCCTTCTACTTTCTCCCCATCCCATGGGAGAGGATGGTGAGTGAGCAGCTGGATTTGGCTGTCGTTTGGGCCAACCTACCACTGTTAAAAGGTGGAATTTTATTTCCTAAGTTTGTCTAGACAGCATTTGTTATATTTGCTAAATATAGTGATTTAGAAGTCTAAGGTTGAAAAGGTGGAATCTATTTCCTCTGTATTTTCTACTTACTTCCTCTACTTCTGTTTTCAACAATTTTCTTGCTTACAGTAAACACTTTGAGAACTGCCTGGGAATTTTTGTTTGTTTTGCCTACTGTGCTGCCAGACACTGTTATTTCTGTGCTTCTGCATAGTGCTGTGTGATGGTAGGAAAACACAGAGTAAATAAGTTACACGCTGGAAAGAAGCTCTCAGAAGGTCACAACAGTCCCCTTGCCATTCCACAGCTCTGAGAGGTGGCTGTTTATCAGTAATACATGCCCCATTAGTAAAATCAACAGAGATCTCCATAAAAACAGGATAGACAACAGAGGTTTCTGAATCAGTGTCTGCAACTTCACTGTTTGAAAAAATCTCCCTCCTTTTAATATAGAAAGGGTAAAATAGAGCTGCAGAAAAAATCTGTGAAATGCATATTCCCTGAAAGGCGAGACTCTTCCACTACTAACAGCAAGGGCCAATAAAACCTCTCACTGGACCTGTGCCTTCATCCTAAAGTACTAGAAAACATTTCCCTAATTTTTGCCATCTTTAGGTGTAAATATGTGGAACAGAAAAGGTGAGAGAAAAATCACTGAGGGCTGCTTCAAAAAAAACCAAGATCCGTAAGTTGGCACAGATACTGGAGTGTTTGTTTGTTTTTTGTCACCAGGCCCATGAACATTAAATCCCATTTTGGCTGCAGAAGTTGCCGAGTTGTGTTTTGTTATCTAATGGGACAGATAACTGGATGGCTTCTGAGAAGGAGAAGGAAAAGAGAAAATATTCACCTTGTAAATGGAGTTGATGAACTTTTTTGGATTAAAAAAATGTAATTTTATTAGCTACAGGTATAATAGTAGCAAAGTAAAAAATAATCTTAAAATACAAATGATGAGATGAGTAAGGAATTATGAAACATGTATGGAGAGCAAACAAAAAAGAAAGGGACAAGGAAAAAAGTATGTTTTGTTGTTTTTTTTTTTTCCTGGGGTGTGGGAAAGACACAGAGGAGAGGATGTTGGAGCAGAGGAGCTCCAAATATTCTCCTAAAAGAAGATGCTCTCTCACATTATATATATTTTTTTTAATATATATATATATTTATATATATAAAAGTATATATAATTGTGCTATCCATACATCAGGAGAAGCTAGAGTTAGGACACATAGACGTTTGTGCACAAATTTGAATTTTGTGTCAACTTTCCCTTTTTAGCAGTGAGAATTCCTTATACAAAGAGAGTCAATAATATGACCTTCAGATATCGGTGTGATAACCATTGAAAAACTGGTGACATTTTGGTCATCAAACAAAACAAAATGCAATATTTGCAGTAAAGTATTTACTTTTTAAATATGGGAAAACCAACCAAACAACAAACCCAAACACTAGACTTCTAAATGTATAAAAAGACAAATTCATGTTGTAAAGCACTAATGTAAAAATTGTCATCTTTTGTACTTGGCATATATGAGGTGTTTATAAACCTGACCTATGTTGGCTGAAATAGCATGTGACTGAATTTTCTGTAGAAGTTGTGTTTTCAAGCATTGGGGAGCTGAATGAGTTTTTTAAATGGCAACTAGCAAAAGGTGAAATGAAGGGGCAGTTATAAACATACCCCAAAGTCTTGGAGTGCCTGTACTTGTTCACCTGTTTCTTTTTTGTTGACATAGGTAGGAGAGATAGAGCTTGTGAGAAGTTCATGCTAATTCCAAAAGCCTTCCACCTTTGAGCATGTTTACTTTTGAGCTTATATACTCAATGTGGAGCTAGAAAAAGTAGGATTAGAATGTTTCTGCACAGAGCTTGATCTATGATTTTGTCCATGGATATTTGAAAAAAGTTTTCCAAACAAGTTGAAGCTTCCAAAGAGAGTCTTGGAAAAATCACAAAGATGTAATTTGTAGATTGCAAAACCAAGATATTACCAAGAGTTTTTGATATGCTATACTACTTTAAATTTTACTGAGAGCTTCACTGCAAAATGAAGAGTCATTGCCTGACAGTTACTTGGAACTTTGTGAAAGGTTTCTTTAGAATGTTTGGGTCAAGTTTTAAGTAAAGTATTGATATTGTGTACTTTTAATTCCCTAGACATTCACAATTGGTGTAGTTCAGGGAATTTCTGTGACCAGTGTCAGCAGACAACATAGTGCCTGCAGGATAAAATTCAGAACATCAAAGTTGAAGTACCTGCTGTGCTTATAGTAGAAATCCTATTGTCTTCAAAATATTATTTTAAGACTGCTTTAGATGGGTGAATTGACTTACAAATGTAGTCTGATTTCACAGATTGTAGTGATTTTATTCTGAGAACTCTGACTCATGGTTTGTGGAGGGATCTGGACCCAGTTGTCATTTAAAAGCTTTTTTATAGCTGCTTTAGCTTAACACTGTTAAAATTGATGTGCTTTTCTAATTGCTCCTTTTTAAACCTTTTAAATGTATCTTTTAATGTTGCTTTGGATGGTCATTATCATCTATCAGTGGAAAGCTTTAGACTTTGGAGAGCCTGTGGTTATCAACCCTTCTATGCAAAAGCAAAGTTTACTTTTCTAATGGGCCATTGGTTTCTCCAGGTATCAGGGAAGCTGCAAAGCTTCCCTTTGCCAGGCTGATAAGGAGCCATTGCCAGTTCTCCAGTGCTATGATAACATGCCCCTTGTACAATAAATTACCATGCTGTCTGTAAGCAATATCTGCTTTTTTACCTTCCATCCTTGACCTGAAAATAGCTGAAGGCTGTTTTTAGAGTCAGGTGTACACTTATGCTTTGCTGTGTTAAATTCCAGAGTGATTTGGAAAAGTTCCCAAGGGAAGAGCTGTTGTGCTTGAGCTCTTCTGGATGAAAAAGAGAAATTTTTTTTTTTATTTTGTCTTTGATGCTTTTGTTATATGCTGTGTGTGTATCATAGAATAATTTGGATTAGAAGAGACTTCTGGAGGTGACCTGGCACTTGCAGGTGTGTGTGTGTGTGAGTACATTGTGTAAATATAGATGAGGTATGTATATACACACAGCATATAAATGCAGAGACATATACACACACATACACATAAACATTGTCCTTTTTGCTTTTCACAGGTGGAAGTGCTCCTCTTCTCTACTTATCTTCATTTCATAAAGTCATTTTTATAATCTTATTTAGAGTCAGTGAACATTAATGAAATCCACACTCAAATTGGAGCAACTATTCTAGTTTCAAAACCTAAAGCTTTTTTGAGAAAGGACCTTAAAGTGAAGCTAGTTTGGGTTTGCTGGGGTTTTTGTGTGGTTTTTTGTGTGTATGTGTGTGGGTGCTGGTGTGTTATTAAGAATTGTTGTGTTATTAAGCAAATAATTGCCTCATCTTCTTTCAGGGAGCATAGATCTGGTAAATATCTTATTTCTTGACTTGAACTCTAAACCATTATGCTTTGCAATAAACAAATCGATGTAACTTTCTCATTGAAGCAGTGACTTGTATTTATAACATCACTTTTCACCTGGGGAAAAAAGATTAATCATTTGCCTGCAAATCTATATTCCAGTTTTCAGGGTTATTGTGCTCGCTCCTGCTCTCTTGACTGCATCCCTAACATGCTGCTCCATCCCAGTCAGTGTGCTGGAAATAAATTTTAAGGTGCGGCAAGGCTCTGCAAAAAAAGTGAAATGTGACACTCAAATGCTTGTATGTGATGAGAAACCAATTGAAGAAAAGTGAAATAGAGTAAAATACTTTAAGCCTTTATGTCAATTTTGGAATGCTTCCCCTGAAATAATTTTATTTAAGGAAAAGGATGCTTATACTGTGGCGTTGGATTATTATCCACATTAAGAAAAAAAAGGAATTTTGTTTACAGTGGTTTTTTTTTTTTAGTAGTAGAGTTGATTACACCTTGTTTAGCAAAGTCAGAGTTCCATACAAGAGAAACTTAATGAAATCAACCTTCCAGTAAGATTTGGTCAATGTTTTTAATGACAGTTATTGATCTCTCTTGTCAGCATTTTCTGCTCTCCCTCTTGGCAGGCACACTCTATAGCAAAGGTGACTTATCTGCAGGCACATGTCCTGGGGAAGTTAGGATATGTTGTTTAATGGATTAATTTTGCTCAAGGAAAAGCTTTCAGAGGACCTTGTCATAGCTGACACAGCTTTGAACAAAAAACTTTACCTTGGAAACAGTTGTATCACTGGAGTCTTTTCCCATCTGCCAAATCTCAGAAGGGGGGAGAGACTGTAAAGTATAAATTTTCAAAATCCTGTCCTTGCCACGTCACTTTGCCTAGAGGAATGCACGTTGAATAATCAGCCTTCTTCCAGTGCATCAGCCTGTATTCCAGTTGAGTTTTCTCATTATCTTGACTTTTTTTTCCATGTTATATTTTGTTTGAACTAAGATGTGGCTGACTGGCTCTCTTCCTGAGATCTCAGCTTGCCTTCAGTCAATTCTGTGCCTAAAAGGGTGGTGAAAGCAACAGACTTCTTCATTACATCAAACAAATGTGTGCAATAAGTGTTTCTGATGAGTACTTCTCTTGTGAAACGAGGCATACAAAGAAGAGGGAAAATGAGCAGTGACTGTCCTTCAGTAGATTTAACTAAGTAGCTGTGGGGTTGTCTTTGTAGAGTCTGCATAAGTCAAAAAAAGAGCTGGAGCTCCATGTGACAGATCTGATGTAGCCAGAGGAGATTCTGCAGACACTTCTGTAGCTGTCCATCCGTTTAAAGCACATCATTCTTTTAATTTGATTTTAATGCCTTGCTTTCAGTTTCATTTTTTCTTTCTTGTTGCAGTGAAAATAAACCAAGATTCTAGCATCAAAGAAGGTTCTTTGGCATTAAATATAACTTTGGAGCTGTCCTTCGTGTAGAATCAAATGTACACAGGGCCTTTTCTTGCTGTATCTCTGTCTTTCTCCTGTAGGAGATTTATTTTTTCCTATCACAGTTTTGCTGTTTGTCTCCTTGATAAACAGTCCTTTTGCTCTGTCTCAGGGAGAACATGTGTTGTTGGCAAACTCTTGGAGGGAATGCATTCAAAATGCTATCAGAGGCATGAAATAACTAATAACTCATGTGAGGAGCAGCTGAGGGAGCTGGGGCTGTTTAGCCTGGAGAAAAGGAGGCTCAGAGTGACTTTGTCAATCTCTGTAACTTGCTGAAAGGAGGGTGCAGCCAGGTGGGAGTCCAGTCCCTTCTTGCAGACACCCAGCAATAGGAGAAGAGGACACAGGCTTAAGCTGTGCCAGGGGAGATTCAGGCTGGACAGGAGACATTTCTTTACAGAAGGGTTGTTAAACATTGGAATGGGCTGTCCAGGGCTGTGGTGGAGTCGTCATCCTCAGAGATGTTCAAGAAAAGACTGGATGTGGCACCACAATCTAGTTGGTAAAAGGTTGGACTTGATTATCCTGGAGGTCTTTTCCAACCTAAAGGGTTTTGTGGCTGTGATATATTATGAGTTTGTCTTTCAGGTCCATCGTTGCAACAACTTCTGTTGCTCCTCCTGGCAATGCTTACTTTCTGAACTTAATATACAACACACCTGTTCAGTGTGACCTGTTAGAACTCCTGAACTGGAAATATTTCAGATATATGAGACAATGTAAAACATCGCATCCCATTTTAAGCATCCCTTTCACAGCAGTAGCATGAGAACAGTAGGGCAGATTGGAGAGTAGGTAAATATCCAAGTATATTAAAGATATGTGTTTGGAATGTTAAAGGAATCATATTGAGAGCCTTGAGGAAGGATAGAAAAGGATTAGTAGTCTTGGAGGTCAGCTGAGGAAGAGATTTTCTAATATAGGAAGTCAGGTAGGTAAAAGTTGGAAAAGAGTTAGAGATGCAAATAAATGTGATGTCAGATGGTGACAGGTGCTGATAATGTCAGAGGGGGGAAAGAGAATTTTGAGGAGGCTCTTCAAGGCATTTCAGAAATCTGTATTGTGAAATACCAGATCAGAGTGTTAACATGTAAACTAATGCAGTATAGTTTTTTCTTTAAAATTGTTCAGTGGTTATAATGCAATTGCTAGCCTGTCTCTTAGCTACCTCTGGCCCAGTAGCCAAGAATAAACATTCATGTTGATTTGAGAAATGAGTTAAATGTCTCTGAATTTAGTCTGTACCATTGCTTTTCTGGTATGACAGATCATTAGCTTTGTAGATGCTTATTTAGAGAGTAGATTTAATAGATTAAATCAACATTTGGTCTTTATGTGAAGTAAATTAAAACTAGAAGAATATGAAGTGCAATAAATGAAAGTCTCTTCCTAGAAATTTGAAAGACAGTGGACTAGGAGGACTAAAAAGTGACTTGCCAAATGCCTTTTTCTGTGGTGATTTTTGTGTTAGAGAGCACATAACCCAATTGAAGCCTTCCAGGCCCTCCCACCTGAAGGGAGCCTGCAAGAAAGATGGACAGAGACTTTGCAAGGGCATGGAGTGACAGGATAAGGCAGAATGGCTTCAGACTGAGAGAGAGGGTTTGGATTAGATATTAGGACGAAATTCTTAACTGAGGGTGGTGAGGCACTGGAACAGATATTCAGAGAACATTCAGAGAAGTTGTGGATGCCCCATCCCATGAAGGTTGGACAGAGCTCTGAGCAACCTGGTCAAGTCATAACAGGGGGTTTGGAATTAGATGATATTTAGGCACTCAGACCATTCTGTGATTGCTCTTAGGACAGGGATTGCATAGTGACTCTGAGGAAATGCAGTAAAAAGGAATGCAGTATTGACTCTCTGCTTTTGTCTCCTTTCCTACTTGCACCTGCGTGCCTACAGCAAATCTATTTCATTTATTAATAAAAATTCTTGCATCCAAATAATTTTTTAGGGTTATTTGACTGTAGGATCAGCCAGACTAAACTGAAAATAATAGGCCTTCTGCTGATAATGCTACCAGTGTAGCTGTAACCATATTGTACACTGGGTCCCTGAGGAGACTTGTGAGGAAGTCTGAGCATATAAAAGCCAATCTGTGAGGCTTGGTGGTAGTTGTGGGGAAAACCTGCCTTAGTTGGCACCCTGGTGTTGAAGTGGTTGAAATGAATGAGTGATTGTTGTCTTTTACACTTCCCAAAGGAGTAGTCTTGGAGGTGATTCTCAGGGAATTTCCTGTCCAACACATCTGAATTAAGTTAAATGTGTGGAGTGGAAGAGCGGAGTGTTGACACCTGAAGTACAGGCTATGGGTTTTTTTCTGCTTTTGTCAATTTTCTTCACTTTTCTTACTTTCTTTCTCTACCTTGATTAGGAATATATAAATATATAAATTCATAATACAGGAAGGACAGTGTAAGAAGTATTGGTGAATATATTTCAGTACATGAGCTGCACAGGGACATAAAAGTAACTGGAGTATTATTTTGCTTTTTGGTGACAAGATGTGTCCCCCAGCAGTTTCTTTTTTCTTGGTTCTAATATAAGGCTGGAGTTCTCCTGTTCAGTGTCCTGACCTCAAAGGGCATTAGCAATGATTGCTGCAGAAATGATTCACATAAAAGTAGATATGAATGCAAATGTTCTTTACTTATGAAGTGACAGTTTATGACAAATCTATAATGTCACCAGTTATTATGAGAACTACAGTGTTTCCCATCAGTCAGCATTTATCAGGTCAGCAATTGTTAGTAGGCTCTGGTATCTGAAAATGAAAGCTGTGTTTGTTGGAGTGACAAAACATTATATTGCAGGATCTTAGGCAGTGTAAGTTCAGAACTTGATGTTCAGTTTAAAGTGAAGATTAATTTAACCACACATAAACATGCCACAGCACATCATTAAGCTGGACATGAGCTGGCAGCCTGGAAAGCCAAACATGCCCTGGGATAGCTCCAGAGCCCTGTGGGCAGCAGGGCAGGGAGGGGATTCTGCCCCTCTGCCCCCTCTGCTGAGAGCCCACCTGCAGGGCTGCATCCAGCTCTGGGCTCCCAGCACAGCAAGGACAGGCACCTGCTGGAGCCAGCCCAGAGCAGGCACCAAGGGCATCAGAGGGATGGAACAGCTCTGCTGGGAGGAAAGGCTGGGAGAGCTGGGGTTGTTCTGCCTGGGGAAGAGAAGGCTTTGGGGTGAGCTAACTGTGGCCTTCCAGTGCCTGAAAGGAACCTAAAGGGGAAAAAGGAGATGTTCCCTTCATATGGAGAGAGACTTTGCAAGGGCATGGAGTGACAGGATTAGGAAGAAATTTTTAACTGTGAGGGTGGTGAGGATTGGGAGAAGGACCATAGCGCAAGAATCAAAACTGGAATCAAAGACCAC
This sequence comes from Zonotrichia leucophrys gambelii, assembly GCF_028769735.1. Taxonomy (NCBI): domain Eukaryota; kingdom Metazoa; phylum Chordata; class Aves; order Passeriformes; family Passerellidae; genus Zonotrichia; species Zonotrichia leucophrys. The sequence goes on from NC_088169.1 coordinate 107,010,509, forward strand.
TTGTGTCTGTCTCTTTCTGATAAGCCAACAGTGTCTGAGACAGGCAGTGGTGCCAAATTTCTGGTTTCCTTTGTTATTTCTAAATCAGCACAACCTTTGGGAATGCATGTTGGTGCTCAGTTCACGTTGGAAGGAGGGAGTTCAGTGTGCTCCGTGAATGATCCTGTGTGTGCGTTGCTTCTGCCCTCCTCTAAGTGCCTGATGAGGGGAATTCCTTGTAGTCCTGGATAGCTGAAGGTGCACCCAGCCATCACAGAAATGTGTGGTCTGATTCCCCCCTTGAAACACCTCCTGAGCTTTTCTCCTTGTACATTGGCATGGTCTTGGCTGCTCACATCTCTGCCCTCTCTTGTGCACAAATTGCTTCATTAGGATGGAGTGAGTAAACACCAGATTTGTGATAAACATCAGTACTGAAAAGGAAGAATCAGCCCTATTGGGACCTCAGGAGGCATTTTTAATTGGGTTGTATAAGGATAAACTTTTTATGGGAGAAAGCTTTTTGCACAGCTTTAAACATGGCCTGTAAGTCTGTGTAGGATATACTTTTAGGAGTCCTGAACACTACCAACAAGCCTTTATGTACCAGAAAACTAATATTTTGGATTTATGTTTCACATTTCTTGCTACTGATTTTGTTACCCTGTGTTAAGCATTTATCAAAATTCTATCTGTTCTCTGCCTTAAGTCCCTCTCATGTTGCAGAAACACCTCAGCTTTCCTTTTCTTCCTAATATTGTTAATAGAAATTTCTTAAAACAACTAGAGGGGTTTTGTTTGCTTTTTTGACAATAAGCAATGAATTAAGTTGTTAGACATGTCTGGACGTACAAATGTTTCAAATCAGAGTGTGAAGTTGGCTTTTTAGTCCCATGTGCTGTCTGATATTTCTTTAATGGTGATTTCAGTCTTTTTTGATATTGTGTATGAGGTCATGGACTAGGGTAATTTTTAGCTGGAGATTCTCCTATTAGAATGTTTTTGGTCAGTAGAAGTGAGAATAAAATAGATAATTCTCTTCCAAATGTCCCATAAGTTCATCTATGCTTAGCTATAGATTATGGGGTTTTTTTCATGTACAGGCATTGCAGATTATGGATTTCTTTGCTGTTCTGGTAATAGAATCTGGAAGCCACTGAAAGAGCCAATTTGTGCAAAGCAATGTAACACTTAACTGCAGTGGCAAGCCTTAGCTTAATGACCTGAGTGTTAGTAAAACAGAAGTCCAAAGGTGGATTCACTCTGTTGAATGGATCCTTATGCCTTTCCTCATAACTTTTTAGTAAATGAGGCATTGAAAATATTTTAAAGTATGTAGAGCCTAGACTATAATTAAGACATTTGCTTTTCTACCACTCAGTAAAACTGCTGTTCAGAAAATTGAGACAAATGTTTCACTAAGCTGCATAGGCTGGTTTACCTTGTATTTAAGAAGTGCAGACCAATTGTAGCAGTGTTGGCAGCTCCACTCAAAGGATTTTCAGGATCCATGCTAGAAAAATTATTTTTGAGGCACCCACTGCCGTGGCTGTTGCAGAAATATTTTTCCAGTCTAATGTAGTCTAATTAGATATGCAAGAGTGGAAAGTGTCTGTGGAATTAATTCCACCATTAATGTAGAAGGAAGTGTTCAAGGTAAGGTTGCATTGGGCTCTGAGCAACCTGGCCTAGTGGAAGGTGTCCCTGCCCTTGGTAGGGGGCTGAAATGAGATGAGCTTAAAAGCCCCTTTCAACCCAGGTCCTTCTCTATGGTTCTCTGGTTATATTGTATTTATGTGTGTGTATACATGCAATCCTGAAACTGAAAATTTCAAAAGTGAGCTGACATTTGAGATTTCCCTTTTGGCTTTCTTTTCCCTCCTTGTCTTTCCAAACTGGGACTGTTTGTTGAAAAGGGCTACAAAGTGTACATGTTAAACTGCAAAGAACTGTTAACTAATGGGGCTAGTAAGAGACTGTGGTTTTGGATCTCCTCCTATTGAATCTGGCAGATTAAAGGATGAGAAGGCAGTAGCTATGAGGGGAATCTGGAAGCACACAGTGATCTAGCAATTAATGTATATAGGAAGATTATCAGGGGAAAAAAAAAAGATTGTCATGCATGTATGTGTAAGGGATCCTCCTCTAAGCACAGTCTGTATCTGGTATGGGTTTGATAACACTGCAGAGGGTTATCTCTGTTAGTCCATCTCAGATTTTTAGATAGAAGAGTATCTGATACAGTCTGTGATACCAGACAAAGTAATCTCAGATGTTCTAAAGGGTTTCTTTCCTGTTTTTGTGACATTAAATGAGTAACATGCGAGAGCTCTTTGTGGCACCTAAAGCACAACTAAATTGCTCTCCCTTCCCTCTGTTCTTTTCCTCAGGATCCCGTCTCCGCCAAGAGGACTTTCCACCGCGGATTGTTGAGCATCCCTCAGACGTGATAGTGTCCAAAGGAGAGCCGACCACCCTGAACTGCAAGGCAGAGGGCAGGCCCACGCCCACCATCGAGTGGTACAAGGACGGCGAGCGGGTGGAGACGGACAAGGATGACCCGCGCTCCCACCGCATGCTGCTGCCCAGCGGATCTTTATTTTTCCTGCGCATCGTGCACGGGCGCAGGAGCAAACCCGACGAGGGCAGCTACGTTTGCGTAGCCAGGAACTACCTTGGGGAGGCTGTGAGTCGCAATGCGTCCCTGGAAGTGGCATGTGAGTAGTTTTCTTTTAGTATTCTTTGAAACTTCATGGTGGCTTTTATGCTGTCACCCCAGCACTTCCACACACTTCTGGGAGATAACAGATGGGGATAAATGCAGCATTTTGTCATGAGCTGTTGCTTTTAGTGAAGGCATTTTCACTTGTGTTTGCTCAGTAGCAGTGACTGAACAGAATAAGTGATTTATACTGAAATGAGGTTCTAGCCAGAGTATAATCATGATTGGCACGAACGTGGACAAAAGATCACCTTCCTCTGAAGAATAACATGGACAAAGGATAATCTTCTTCTGAAGAATAATCTGATTTTTAAATGATGTCTGGAGTTGGTTATACTGGAACTAATGTGGAAAAAATACCTATCATTTAATCTAAGGTGCGCTGTCTGTTTCTCTTTATCTCATAATCTGTTATGAGAGAAACAGAAGCAGACAGCATCTTGGTGACTCGTGTCCTGTACTGCTGGAAACCTCAATATATGCTCCTCAATCATAAATTTGACCCTGGCCTCATTCATTATGTGAATGGCAAGTGAAATTGTTGGCCATTTCTCATATCATCCACAGCAGTCTTGGTCTTTATCGATTCTCTTTGTCTTAACAGAGAAGTCACAGGGCTCTTTCAGAGCCCACCTGGCATGAGTAGTCTGCTTCCAATAGAGTTAGCAGATACATTCATTATATTCACAGCAAACAAGCTCATCAGACATAAAATATAACCAGTTGCAAATGGGGGTTTTTGCTACTTAGTTATATGGGTTGACTCAACGTGGATCTTTTTATTCAGAATGTGCATCTTTGCCTATAATTGTGTTTTAATACATTTGAGTGCTCTCTTCTTGCTGGGCTTGAGTTTTTCACCTACAGCTCTTCATCTGAAAGTAGTTTCCCTAAAATGTGTTCGAAGTAGGGCTCTAGAACAAATATGTATTGCTTAGGTGTTAAAGAATGGATTTAAGTCCACAGTAGATGGTATGTTTAAAGGGAGGAAGCATACAAGAGATCTGTGTTCCTAATGCAGCACCTAATGCACCACTTTCTTAGCTAATATGGTGTGATCTTGAGGATTCTGTTTTCTCAGAAATTGCAGAAAATGTCATTTTTGAAATATTTAAATGGCAGAATAAGGCAAGTAGAACAGACATTTTCACTGCATTTCACCTGTAGTAACCTAGATTCAAAACTGTGTCAAACAAAAAATGAAAACAGTTTTGGCACACTATCAAAGCAGAAGTAAATGTGCCAGTGAATGCATCGCAGAAAGCTTTTCAATTTTGGTTGGTATTTGGGAGTAGAGGAGAAACCAGCTTAAGGAGGGCTGAAATATGGGTGAGTATTACTAGATAAATTTACTGGATTATTTGTGGTTTTGTACATGTGTTTTAACTGTTGAGAAATTTTAAGTGTGACCTAAACACTTGAAATCTTTATTTTAATCCTGTTGAGATTCAGGATTTCCTGTTGAAGTTCAAAGGATTGTTCCAGTTGTACCTTGAGTCATCATATTGAAGTGAATGATTATTTTGAAATTTAAATGTGCTCTATATCTTGTCAGTTTTCACTCACCTTAACTTTATTGACTGCTGCAAACTCTTGTTACACCATCCTCCATTTTGGAGTTTAAATGCTGCAGCTGGTGGCAGGTCAGGCATGAGTCCCATGGGAGATAGTAGAAAATTTTAAAAACAATAAAGCTGTTCTACTTTGTCAGCTGTTTTATGGCAGGAGCAATGCAAATGTGAAACTGAGATCTGAAACCATGGCTGACGTTTTGTGATAACATTGTACTTTTACTGTTTCCATAGCTTTGAAATTTAACTTCCTGAACCCCCCAATTAAATGGTTTAGTAGTCTAAAGCAGGTTCTCCTATTTCACTTCAACAGTGCTTTATCCTTCCTTGAACAGTGCCATGGCTGCAATTACAGAATGGTCTTCATCAAAGAAGAAACATGTAAATAATTACATACACTGCTTGTTTACTTAATTTTAGCAATTCTGCTGTAATTTTTCAAAGCGCATGGCAGTGCTTGGTGTGTATCAAAGGCATCCTTTGGAAGGTGATAGCAAAACTACAGTTTTGCTGGGGTTTTGGTTGTAAATCAGGTTTTCGAGTGGCATTCAGGGAACAGTTGGAGTCTCTTCCTTGTGTTTCTGGTGTCAGCGTTTGTGGGCTGAGGAAGATGGGCAGGTCTGTATCAGCCTCCTTGCAGGCTCAGGAGATGAGTTCCTGGTGACAGGCTGCTGTCAGCAGTGAGTCCCCATTCCCCGGTGCTCAGCTCCTGCCTGGATGCTGCAGCCCTGTCCGTGGGAATGCACACGATCCAGCCTGGCTCGTGCTCTCTGTCGGGGTGTTGAAAACTCTCCTTTCCACACCCAGCCAAGCTCTTTTCATCACCAGGAACAGGGAGGCTGTCTTCTGCTGTCAACAGGGTTCTGGATTCTTATCTGAATGTAGGTGGCCTCAGAGAGTGCCATGACAGCCAAACTGAGGCTTTTCACCGGTTTGAAATGCTTGAGTGTGTTTTACAGTAAAAAACTGTAATTGTTTTACTTTGCTTATTAAATTGGCAGTTGCTAATAATGTGTTCTTGCAACTTTTGAATGATTTATGAAGAAATATCTACTGGGTTTCTATGTAAGTTAGATGTGTTTGTGTTTCTGCAACAATATGATAAACAGTGTTAATTATGATTTATTTTCTTTTATTTCTTTTTTTTTTTTACCTCCATGAGTACCTGCCATAAAAGGAGTGGGATTGAAAGTCTTCTTTCAAAGATGTATCCATATTTATGTGTAAAGACAGAAGTTAAGTTCAGCTGCGACACAGAGAGGTTCAAATCATCTTGAACACAGTCATTTTGCCCTTTGGTTTTTTTAAGGAATGAGTTTTTTCAAGTTGCTGAAAACCCTAAGCTCTTATTGGTTGAGTAAATGTTTACACCTTTCCCAGACAAGAATTTAGGTACCAGCCCCTAAAAACCACATTAGGTATACTTTTAGATCCATGCCTCTTCAGAGCACATGCATACAGTCCAGGACAGGTGTTTTTGTACTAATGTGTATCCTCAGAAAAAAATTGTGCATGCCAGTAAAACTGTGAAGAACTATGATTTGGAAAGTTACTTTGAAAACTGTCATTAACATACTGAATATGCTTTTAGAACATTTTTACTTTTAATTAAAATATCTTCATTCTTGAAGACATTTAAGAAGAAATAGTTGGTATTTAGAAGAAAGAGTTATTATTTGAAGGCACAGTTTAGGATAGATATGACTTATTCTATTTGTTTTAAGACACTAATTCATGGTGTGCTTTGTGAAGATTAATTCTTCTGTAGGAGCTTCCTCAGAAGGAAAAAATACTCCAGATACTACCAAAGAAGTCTTCCAAATTGTATGTGGCAAATTCTCATGTAGTGTTTTTGTTTTACGGTTAAATCATTAAAACCAGATGTTCTAGCCTTAAAACCTCTGTGAGGAGTTGTATTCAAAAGAGTAAAACATCTTTCTTTAGATTTTGTCCTTAAATTGTTTTTAATTGAAATTGAACAAGGGTTGGCATTATTACATGTGTGTTGATGTTCAGATTTTCTTGGGAGAATTTAGAAGTAGGCTTGAAATAGTTTGATCCTTCACCAAACTGTTTCGTATTGGAATGCTAGAAGTCTTAAAGTAAAAGCACTTTTTTTTTTTTACCCATGCTTTAGTTGAGGCGATGGAAGCTGGGCTGTGGGGTTTTCCGGCGGGAATATCGGGAAGCACATTTGCAGGAGCAGCGAGGGTAGCTGGGGTTCCAGCTGGGAGCGCCGGGGTCCCTGCGCTGCCCGGGCCGCTCTGCCCCAGCCGCAGTCAGCGGCAGCCCCCGGGGACAGCAGCTGGAGCTCCAGGTGTTAAATACGTGACAGCAGCTTGATCTATCGACCACTGTTACAGGGGGCTCTGGCCTAAATGAAAATTCATGAAAAATTGATGAAGTCCCCAGATTATTTTTTTTTCCCCTTTCCCTTTTGCAGCGCCTTGCCAATGCAGCGAGGAGACATTAAATGAGGTGTTGAACGCTTTAGTGGCGAGGAGGTTGTGGTTCAGAGGTCAGGGGGGAGGGGAAATAAGACCCATTTTCTACCTTACTTTCCTTTAAAAGCAAACATGAAGCTTTTCAGATTAGTTGGGATTTGCTGCCATTTTAATGTAATAATAATAAAGCTCAGGAATACTCACAAATAGGATTCTTTTCTGCATGGGTTGGGAGCATATGGATTGGTGCAGAAAATAGTGGAAGCCTCTGAGTCATAATTCAATTGAAGAACCAGAAATAGATTGAATTTTGTAATGGCAGTATAAATTTGGGCCTCCATCTTTCTGAGTCTCTGCTTGAACTGAAGTCATTTGGAGAAAGAAGAGGTCTTGCATTATTTATATGCCATAGATTGCTTGGATAGCGGGCTTTGGAACACTCTCTAAACATAATGATCCTGTTTGTGTTAGAGTCAACACTGAATTATGTTTTTATCTGTAACAAGAGAGGTTATAGAAGTACACTGAGTTTAGCATGAAGTCATAGGTGTTCTGCAAAGCAAGCCAAAGCCGCATCTTAAACATGGGAGACAGTAATTCTACAAATAAACCAGATATATTGAAGTGTTCAGTGAATAAAGGCTGAGAGATATAAAATATATGCTATGCAATCACCTTTGCATCATAATGCTAATGGCTATTTGCTGGAGCATGTGCAAGAGGCTGCAATGTGTTCATAATAATGGAGTTAATAATTTCCTATGAGATACTCAGAGTGAAAGAATAGCACAGTGTATGTGACTGTAAAATGGGTGGATGGTTTTTTCCATCTAGTTTCTGTTTGATGTATGATAGTAACACATTATTAATTTTGTTATTGGTAATTTTGAAGTCTGATTTGCTCTGAGGTGTTACTTTCACATGTGGAGAGCATGTCCTGTTACTTATATGTCTCTCCCTCATCCTTCCAAGCAGAGTATGAAAGGTTTTCTGTCTGAGCTGGCACTCTTCTGCTCTCATCACAACAGAATAATCATTGTAGAAATTGGAATGCTGGAGACTGTGGTCTGGTCTATGAGCAATATCAGGACGCTGAAAAGCATCATGCCTTTTCTCATCATAATTTTTCTCTAAGAAGAAATTGAACAAATCATGGCTACTATCACAGCATGCTTAAGGAAAAGTAAATTCCTCTTGTGGAGGAGAACAGATAAAATTGTATCTGATTACATAATCTGGGGAAAGGTAGATTTTTGTAAGATGGTGTGAATACCTTAAACCTTCTCTGTACTTTTGAAGCTTGCATAAGCAATTTCTGTGGACTTTTCTTGTGGATTAGGATGAAACCAGTGGGAACACCATTATTTGACAACATTGCATAAAATTGCATTTCTGTATAGGGCAGTAGTTCTCAGTCACTTTCAGAAATTAAAGAGGTTACTAAATATAAATGAGTGAGGACACATCAGATAAACCAAAACCTGACTTGATATCCTATTGCAAAGTTTTCTTTGAGCCAAAAAAAAAAAATTAGTTCTGCTTATTTACTTTAGTAATCTAGGTTTTGAGTGGTTTTATTTCTTCTGATTTCACCTGAGACAAAAAAGCTACATATTTAAGAAGGTGTGAGTTTTGTTCATGGCCAGAATGAACTAGGATTTTTATGGGAGAGGTACTCTTCATCAGGACAACCTAGATTCTGTTGCTGACACATTTCACACAAACTGTTTAAGTTTGTGCTGCAGCATTGATGCCTTCCATGTGGGCACAAGCAGTACTTCCCACCATCATCCATTAGGATTAGACAAGTTGTCACATTTTTACATCTTCACTTCTTAGCCATTGAACTCCACCTGGGCTTGCAGACTTAAAGGCTAAAAGCGCAAAGGACTCCCTACATTTCAAGTAAATCCAAAGATATTTAAAATTCGATCACTCATAATATCAAGCTGTACCATGCCTGAAGGTTTCTCCAGGCCTTATTTTTCTTCTCCTTTTTCTGATATTTTTCATGCTGTGGTCTTCTTATAATTCATTTTTAGGAGGTATTTGAAGTTGATCTGATTCTGCTTCTAATAATTTCTTGCCCATTCCTCACTTGATTTTTATCGACTTCTTTCTTCCCCTTAACTTTGATTTTATTTTATTTTTTTTTTAAATCAAATGTGCTATTTATATCTCTCTGAATGGACTACCTTAGAAAATGTTGACAGCTAAGGAACAACTTCACAGAAGACTTCAGACAAACTTGAAAGAAATCAGCTCCTGATTGATCTGTCAGTGGGTGCATCATCATGTGCTGATTTTTTTTTTTTTGGCTTGACATTTCTCTGATTTTTAGTTCATATGGGAAGTGAAGGAGAACAAGATAACACTGAATTTTTACAACTCTATTCTATTTGCTCAGGAGCCAATAAGCACTCTTTGAATGTTAATTGAAATATTAGCTATTGGCATATGCTTCATCCATGATGTATTATTCTTTAGTGTCAGGTTTAAAAAAGTACTTATTTGAAGCAGTGCTCAGACTATGACTTGGCAAATTTGTTGTCATCTTAATTCTAACAAGGTTCAGTACTGTGGTAATTAACAGTAATTATCAGGATGAGGTTGATGTTTTACATATACACATCTTTGTCTCTATGTATATATATTGATATAGATTTTTTATTCTGATAATCACCCCATTTTTTGAAGGAATCCTTAACCTCCTCTTTTTTTTTCCCCCTGTCTTTGTTCAGACATGAGCTTCCCTTGCTCTTACGCTTAAAGGACTAAAATTTCATCATAGCTTTGGTGCTACTTGATAAGTTCCCACAGATTTTTATACTTCATGTAAGTTTCTAATACATGGAATTTATGTGGGAAATGAAGTGGTGGTTTTGTTCCACTCTTCTTGCTTGAATATTTCAAGTGGCAGTGATGTGAATGTGTACTGATGGTTGGGAAATGGCTTCATTGTGGTAGAGAAGGGAGGCGTGCACTGTCACTTTCTGCTGTCTCACAGATCTGTTTGCCACTGTACAAAGGGATGTGGAGCTGTAAAGAACTGGGAGTCCTGGATCGCTGAGTTCCTGTACTCTACCCAGCTGTACTTTGTAATTCTGTTCAGAAACGTTTCAAGCTGCAGTCTGAAAAGCAGTTTGATTGCCTTCCCTTCATCCTCAAGCTTGCTCCTTTCCGTTTCTGTTGAAAGCCTGTCTTGGAACTTACGTATTCTAACTGTGAGAAAAATAATTTTTGTGTTTCCAGTGTAAACAGAAACATGCCTGATTTATGCTAGTTCTTGTGATTTTGGAGCACCTCTCCTATGAGGAAAGGCTGAGAAAATTAGGGTTGTTCAGCATGGGGAAGAGAAGGCTCTGGGGATGTCTTATAGCAGCCTTCATTGCTTACAAGGGATTTAAAAGCAAGATAGGGAAAGACTTTTTAGCAGTGCCTGCTGCATTAGGACAAGGGGTAATGATTTTAAACCACGGGAGGGTCGATCAAGAGTAGATATAAGGAAGAAGTTTTTTGCTGTGGAGGTGGTAAAACCCTGAACCAGGTCAGATTCAAGGTCAGGTTGGATGTAGCTCTGAGCAGCCTGATCAAGTTGAAGATGTCCTTACTCATTGCAGGGGGGTTGGACTAGATGGCATTAAAAGGTTCATTTCTTCTCAAACTATTCTGTGATCTGGTTTTTCTGTAGTTGTTTTCTCTCCTTTGTATTTACGGACCACCGTGGTGTCACTCCTCATCTCCACTATTGCTAAGTGAAACAAAAAAAGCTCATTAATTTATTTGCAAAATATTTGCTTGATCCTAGTAGTCATTCATCACCTGTTCTAGTCTGCATGTGCTTTCTGAGACATGAGTGGGTAGATTGGATGTAATCTTTCAAGACTTGCATGCTGTGCACGATGAACTGATGTTAATAACTGCCTTCACTGTTCCCTGATCGATCAGTCCTGTGATCATGTTTAACTTTCCATAAGCATTTGGTAACTCACAGTGATTCTCTACTAATAAGACACAGATCTTTCTCTTCCTCTGTGATGTGTAACAGATGAGCTCTACTGTGCCATGAACTTCCTTGTGATGGGTTTGAGAGAACATGGCCTTGCACTTGCTGTTATTCCACTTCAGTTAGTGTCTCCTATACTAATTTTCAGTGTCATCCCATTCTTCCCATCTAATGATCCTCCTGTTGGGCCCTGCTGGGTTCAGTGACTGATCTTGTATGCCAAAATAGATGTTGGCCTTGGTGTTCAAAATTGGCAGTTCCTTAAACCACCTGCATCTTGCTGGAGGACTTCTCTTCTACTAATTGGACTCAAACCTGCCTGTTGCTCACTTGATATGCAAAATCATTTGATGAAATAAATGAGAAGGAAACAAGTTTCTGTCAGCCTGTGGGGAGATTACCAACGCAGCAGGGCTGAGAACATGTAAGCATTAATTGTGGGAAGGAAGTAGTTTCTTTCTGTTGTATCTCAAAACAAACCATTCATGAGAACCAGAGGAAAAACATCCCCAGTTTAAAGGGGATAAATTGAGCAACAATCTTGCAAAAGAAATTGTACTGGCTGAGCTTGGAATTATTTTTCAGGTCATAATGTATACAGAAATTCCCCATCTGCGGACTGTTACCATCTCATAAAGCTGACAGATAGTAGGGTGATAATTTTTATGTTTTAGCAGTGATGAATGCCAAATCTTTGGGTGTGTTTAGAATGTGACAATTCCTGTGTTTTCTCCAGAGCAGCACTGTTGAGGTAATCACATATTATGTCTTTTATTTCCCATGGGAAGCAATGGCATAATGACCCCACTGGGTCTCACCAGTTGGTCCATCTAGTGCAATGGTTCGTCTTGGATAGTAAAAAAACCACTGATTTAGAGAACACACAAGGTGTTCAAGCTCATATGTTTGAAGTTAAGCACTTTAAATGGCACATTCACATCATGGTTTCTGGACAGGTATAGTTATTTTTCTTGGCTGGAATCCAGAAAAGGCACATGTAGTGGAAAACCTGGAGTGGTTGATAGCATCTGGGTGGAACACTGTCACCTCAGCCACGGAGATGTGTGCTATCTTTACTGTAAGATTCTCTTTAGGAAAAAGATGCTTGCATAGAGTTAAGCTTCCTTTGTTTTTGTGCACCTTGCTTTTCTCTTGAAGTACAGAGTGTTTAGAAGGTTTTAAAATTAAGTCAATAACAAAGCCCGCAGGAAAGCAGTCTGGGTGTTGTTTGGGGTTGAAGCAAACTGGAAAGTTAAAGCTTTACAGTGTTCGTCAGAATGCTTTTTCTTTTAGCAAAGCATCAGTAAATGGCAAAAAGAAATTAACTTGAATTTGTTTTCAGAAAGTATTTACTTTTGTGTTCCACTTACATTTTTTCTAACTCTGTCTTCTCATTTTTATATTTTATGCTTCAAACTTAAAATCAGCAACTAGAGTCACATTTTCCTCAAGTAGTCTAAATCTTGTTCGTTCAGATTGTTGGAGGAGAAGTTAAGTAGCCTGCAGTCTGGAGACTCAGCTGGGAAAAGTGATTGAAAACATGGAAGATTTGTACCTTAGAGCTCCAGGTCCCTCCCTTAGCATATACAATTCTTATTGCACTGCAGAAGTAACTTAATTACCTGCTGCAGACCTGTAAATTCCTCTCCCACAGATGCCTGTGTGGAAGTCACTGGTGGCAATACTGAACATCAGTCATGTTTTCTTTGAGACTCAGAGCCATCTCTTTGAAGCCATGTATCATGTTGATTGCCCAACCACGGACAGAAGCCAAATATTTTGATTGGTAGTATGATATCTAAAAATATGAGGGATATTCTTCATTTTATTTGCCTTCTTCTGCCTACTATAAAAAAGACAGGTGACTTTCTTCATGCTTTTATTAAGATTGTGTTCCCATTTGAGCCATATCTGATCCTGAATATATCAGCTACTCCAAATTTTGGACTTTATTAATAGATATTTGTATGTGTTATATAAACCTTGATTGTATCAGTCTTATTGAAAATTGTGGAAATATGACTCCCTTCTTCCCACCCTTCTCCTTGGGAGCACTTAATAGAAATAAACTTTTCAGAAAATGGACCGTAGGGAAAGAAGTTGCAGCAATCCTCACAAAAAAGTTCCCTTCTGTCTTTAAGAAATTGCTATCTTAGAGAAATGCTTCAAAAAGTAAACCAACCATCTGAAAAAAAAAATCTTTTGATCACTAATAACTGCTGTTCCACTACCCTCCCTCAAAGAAAAAAAAGGCATAAAAAATAGATCTGCAAATTTTTGTGGAACTACATCTTTCCCTGCCATTGTCATTAGTATAAGTGATGTCTACACTGCAGCCTATGCTTTTACATTTTTTGAAGAGACTGGGACTGAGCCCTGTTATTGTTTTTCTTATTTATCTGGATTTTCTTCTCAAATAGCTTGGTCAGATTATAAGGGCTTGTTTTCTCATGCTAGAATAAAAACTTGTCTTTGACTGTTCTTTATATAATTCACCTGCTAATTTTCCTATTAATCAAAATATTTTGACTGGCTATCATAAATACATTTGGGTGCATATGTGCAGATCTAAGTTTGTGTCACTTTTCTCATTATACATCTGCATTCTGAAAAATGAGAACTTGGTTGGATCAAATTTATGCTTTTAATTGCAGTGCTGCACATGCGCTTATAGATAGCTAGTAATACTCATTTCCACCTCTCTTGGAAATAATTTCACTTTTGCAGGGTGGTTTATTATGAGGTTGCTGTAGAAAGCACAAGTTCAGAGCTATAAGAAAAGAACGTTTTTGTATCAGTGTGTGATGAAGTTCCTGTCAGTGACAAACAGAACAGGTGAACAAACAGAATATAGTGTGCACTATAGTTATAAACAGCATAATTATTTGCTAAAGTTATGGGAATAAAAACTCTCAAATTATCCTGAATATTGTCAGTATTGTTTAGGACCTGAGCAGTATACAGGTATTTAATTACTGTATGTAAGATATTTAATTTTAAATATATAAAACTATATGTGTGTGTGTATATATATATGCATGAAATATGTATATATATGAAACACATATATTCTAAACATAAAGCTTTTAAAAATTAGGATTTAGCATTGGTGCACATTAAAATTCCTGATCAATGGACAGAGTAGGAGTTGGTGTCATCTGTGCTGTCTGTGCTTCAAAGAAGCTTCTTTGTCAGGCACAGTGTGTCACAATGCAAGTGGGATGAAATGCATTGCCCTCCACTGTCACTGTGTACTAGAGCTAGTCTGCAACATCGTGTGCTTTTTTTGCTCCTTTCTCTTAGTTACAGCAGCAATATTAAAGTGGCAAATTTATTTTCTGATTTTTTTAGCAGTTCTTCCTTTTGCCTGTGTGCTGCTGCTTGATGCCCGCCAGCTATTTTTAAAGAAACTTTTTTTCCTTTTTTCTTTTTCTTATTGCAACCAAGTAGACTAAAACCAGCTCAAGGCACCGTGAGAGTAAGGATTTATCCTTGCTTCCATGTGTAGCATCAACTGCAGGGAATCTGTGTGTGCTTGTGCCAGCTGTTTTGCACATCCATCCCAAACTCCTCGGCTGAGGTGACCTCTGAAGTGCCTGCTGCAGTGAGTGATGGAGTTATTGAGATTCAGAGACAACCCTGACCCTGACCCCCTCGTGGCCTTGGTTTCACTCATCCATCTTCCAGGCCCCACAGGCTGTGATGTGCTGTGTGGAGACAGGATTAAACAAGTGTGAATAAACAAGTTCAAAGCCTTCTGTCATGGCTGCCAACACAGAACATCAGGAGAATGAGGCATTAATAACCCAGTGCTGGGCAGGCATGTTGTTTTGCCAGAGGAGCACCTGGGGAAAGCACCACTTTCTATGCAATCAGGTTTTTGTGTGCCAAGAAAAGTTTGCTTAAGACTTCTGTGAAGGGTGTGAGATTTGTCCTGCCATTCTTCTTAGTCACGAAGCTGGCAACAGTCAGATCAGAAAGGTGCTGAAAAACCTTCTGTGGAAGCAGCATCCTTTGCTTGTATTGTTATTTGGGCTATGATTCATCAGAAGTGATTGGAGGGTTGGGGTTGTTTTGTGGTTTTAACCTAATCTGTTTACAAGAAGAGAGTCTGGAACCCGTTGACAGAATTATTTTCTTAAGGATAATCTTAGGAGATCAGTTTTGTATTTTGTTGTAAACAAAAATTTTATTCTGTAGTATGGTTTATATTGAATCTCTGTGTGGGTAAACTGTGGCAGAGATAAGATATGCTTGTTGTGGCAGTGGTTTAGTAGTGCCTGTCTTCCCTTTGTCAAGACACTCATTTCACCCTGTGGCACCTTCTGATCAGTTGACTAGTCAGTGATTAAATACATTTATTTAGTTCAATGGGTCAGAGATGTTGGGGTGGTTAGAAAATTACTGATGGATTATCAGTTTCATCACCTCTGACATGCAGCCTTAGCACAGTTCATCATCTGAGAATTCATACCACGTTTTCCTGAGCACTAACATGCTCGGCTACCTGTGTGATCATGGCTCTAGGAGCTGGCACTGTGTGCTCAGGATTGATAGGACAGATGTCACAGAAATTAGAAGGGCATCATCTCTTTTGCTGATAAACACACTTAATAAAAAAACTGCTGAAGAGTGTTCTCAGGCCAGTGGCAAACATAGTAAATTCCAAGGCTGTAATGCACTGATATTTGTCTTTTCTTGGAGTATTTCAAGAAATTAAAGTGCTTTTCAGAAGGAAAGAAATTTTGGATTTAGCTCTACTGGACGCTCATAAGACAGAAAATATGCAGTAATTTTTGAAGTCTGAAACTGTAGAAGTAATATCAAAGCAGTTATCTTTTTAGAGACCTAATTTCATCTCTGTTACACAGTAAATCTCATTATTGTTGTCTGACAGCCTATCTAAGATTAGGGGGATTTTTATGGAGTCCAGTTCTGGGGCAAGCCCTGTTGGAGGTAGCACACTACTGTACTTCCAGGTTACAAAACATTTATTTATGAATCAGTCAGTTGGTGGTGCTCCTATGTTAATATTTTTGTTTTCAAAAACCTGTGTGTACCTACAAGGAAAAAATCGTTGTGTCAGAAAGTGAGGTATGAAATCCAGTCCTTGCTTGCTTCCTTCCTTGCTTGCTTCCTTCCTTGCTTGACTTAAAGCAGTTGAAAATGTCCAAGTGATTCAATCTTATGGTAAGAGCTTTAATAAAGGAAGTGAAAACATTGTTCATTAATACTAGAAATAGCACCAGCTTCTTAGCCCAAATACCAAACACATGTCATCTACTATATAAGAAATATGAAGGGAATAATGGACAGGATTTACTGAGAAAACAGGTGAAATAAACCCTGGGTTCTAATGTTTAGGAAAATTCTGAAAATTAAAAGGGGAAAAAAAGCCCAAAGAAAAAATATCAAAAATGCTTTGGTTTTTTGCTGGGGTTTTTGTTTGGTTTTTCCCCTCCCTGTGACACTTGTAATATGATTCTTACATTGAGGTTGAAGCAAGTTTATTTAATACTCTTGGGTTCTTGACATCAAAGATGAGAATAATGCTGTTTGCAGTAGTGAAGTGAAATCTAACACAGCAAAGATGTTTCAAGTTTATTTGTTGTCATTATTTTTAAGGCACAAAGTGGTCCAGACAACAGAGCCAGAACGGGGGTTGACTGTGTGTAGATTTGAGCAAATATGACTTTTAATCTATAATCTATTGGACATGATGAAATGTGATGAGGGAGTTTGGAGGGAAACCTTGCTTTTATCAATTGAAGACTAATAAAGCTTCTATGTTGGCATTAAACCAGCTTGTAACAAATATATTGATGGAAGTGAATTGTTAATGTTGGCACTTGTAGTGGATGTAATGTTTAAGGTTCAGGGAGTTGTAATCCTTAACTCTTACAGTTCTTTATCTAGTGAGTTTTATGTCTGGAATGCTTAGGAGCCTGTTTCTTTTCCTTTTTTTCCTTTTTAGGTTTTTCTAGTACTTAATTCCTATCATTCTTTTGAATCATAAACCGCTTTAAGATCCATTTAATGTAGCAGTTCCATAGAGACATCTTTTAATTCCACATAGTTTACAAGTATGACATTTGAAACCTTTAATGTCATGTTCAGCCAAGGGGAAAAGATGCTTTGAGAGGAGGTAAATTGATTGATTTTCTTTTTTTCCAGAGGATTAAACTACAGTTTTATTACTAGTGCTGAAATTAAAATCAGGTCCAGGCCTTACATTCAGTGCTTGTATCAGTCAGCCAATGAATGGATTTTGTTTCAAGATGTAAGTTTTTTCATGAGTTTAAAACTGGATCTGATCAGTGTTCATCCACAGGCAGGGCTTTATACACAAGTTGTTCTTTTAGCCCTGAGAGGGTTCACGTGCTGTGGCTGCTCATTTTCTTTCTGCAAAAGCACCTTGGCTTTTACTGCCTGCTTGGTTTTTCACTTGGTAAGTGTTTTGAATAAACTGAGAGGGGAAAAAATGATAAGAAGGCATTAATCTAGAGGGGATTATCCCAAAGTGTGGAAGAATGTATGCAGTACTTGAAATGACTTTTAGCCCAAGTTTGACATTTGACTTGCTAAGAGTTGATAATATCCTTTTGAGATCTCTGACTTATAATCAGCCTCATTAATTCTTGTGACTGCTCTTGTTTCTTTTTATTGACACATAAGATGTGTTATTTTAGAAAATGAATTCCAGTTCTTTGTCAGAATCCCCTGTTATAAAAACCAAGTAAGGTTAAACTACACATATGCTCAGAATATGACAATAGTTCTGCTCTTTCACTGGGGGAAGCATGCAGGAATTATCAAGTTAGACCCTAGAATTTGCATCAATTGTTGTGATGTCAAAGCTGCCATATTAATATTCTTAGTTTTCCATTTCAGTGGTTAAGGATAATACAGATCAATCTAATGAGGTTTTAGGTACACTAAGTACTTCTTGCTTTTACAGCAGTATGGCCTTGAGTTAAAAATAAGCTTTTTAAAACATGTAGTCATAATTGATAGAAACTTCTAGCTTTAAATAAAAAGGGAATTTAAACAGGAGGGAAATTAGGTATGTAAGTTTGGTCTGGTTTTCTTAAAACTGAATATGCTCATTGTATTGAGAAATAGTTTTTAAATCCTTATGAATTTGTAGAGTTTGCTTTGAGAAAGTTTTTAGGTAGCCTTAGGTGGGCTTAAGAAGGAAAGCTATTTTCAAAAAGAGAATGCTCTGTACAATAATTTGTTGGGGTCAATGATGATCATTACTCTAATTCTAGGTTTGTTAATGTATTTTCCTAATTAAATAGTGAGAAGAAAATTCAGAAAGCTTCATAAAAGCAGATGCAGTGCTTACAATGTTAGATTCAGAGCTGAAAAAACAAAGACAACTCAAATTTATGCCACGAGTGTGAAAGCTTTATGGTCTAACTCATGTTTTTGTTCAGTATACTGTGTTTTATTAACACTGCAAGCCTTAAAGTAGATTCAAGAAATTCTTGTGATCTCTTATCCTGACAGCACAATGGTCTGGTGAAATGATGTCACAAACCATGTCTGACAGGTTTAAAGTTGGACACAGGTGGCCTGTATTTCCTTTTTCCTAGCTCTGCTCCCTGTTTCAGGCTCGGAGGCTGGGATGAGGCTGCGCTACTGCCTGTGTTCTATGTGGGAAACACAGACAGAAATGTGGACATTCTGTGGTGGCCAGGCAGGAGCCACAGGGAATTGTGCACTCACAAGTGGGAGTGGGATTTTGAGTGTAGTCAAATCTGAAGAGGAACCAGGAATGGAGAGTCAAGCCATGTTGCCTTAAATGTAAACTATGAGCAATTTAATGAAAAACTGGCCTAGTCTATCCTATCTGGTTTTTAAGGAATTAAACCACTCTGTTTCCTTAAGAATCCCTGTAGAGATGCTTTTGAACAGAAGAGCAGTTTTACTACAAGAAATTGTCCTTTTTAGACAATACATGAACATTTATTATATTACTTTACATACATTTTCCTATTTTCTTTAGAGATTTAAATGTTCTAGTGTAGAAGATAATTACCTTGCTACTACATGTTTTTATTAGTGGGTAAAGATTTTTTTTTTTGAACCCTTTAAAATTTTTAAAGGCTCTTTCCTAAACTTCATAACAGAAAAAGAAAGGTGTGTAAGGATAAGCCAGAAGTTATTCTGGCTCCTTATAGCACATGAGTTTGAAAACTAATGCAGTGTGATTTCTACCAACTGATATTTCTTCCGTAGCATCCAAGAAATGAGCTAGTTCAAGATTCCTGGGCTATCCTGGACAAATTTTCTTTTGGGTGAAAGGTCAGTTAAAGGTTAGAGACATGTGGAAGGAGGAAGGAGAGTGATTTGTCCTTGTGATTTTCTGGTTCTGGCTCTTTGTGGCTTTTGGTTGCCGTGCATGTTTGAGAGGCACTCGTGATTCCTGTTATGACATTGCTCATAGAATATCAAATCTTGATTCATTTTCTGGAATGCTGTCTTAGGCTGCAAGCCTCCATTTAAATTCTCTAAGTTAGCAGAACAAAAAGCAGGGCAGATTCGCTTCCTACGTTACAGTCTTAGGTAGATCTGTTCTTAATTTGGGTATGGCAGGGGTAGGTTTGTAATAAACCTGTTTCTTTATGTAATAATTTACTTAGAAAGGTTTCTTTCTCTTTGTGCAAAATTTTCTGTGTTTGCAAGGAAGAAATAAAATCAAAACTGACGACTCCATGCCTTTCTAGCAAGTGGGCTACCTAATTGCTTTTTTCCTGTAGCATCTAGGTATGATCTGTAGCACCTTGTTAGACATAGTGTCTCTGTACATGCATTTTTCGCCTGTTTTGCACCTTTCACCTCCATCTCAGCAATGAATGACCTGTTATTTGTGTCTGTGCTCACAGTTTCACCTAAGCAGCCAGTAAAAGCTGATAAATTATCCTCAGATCTTGCCAGATAATCCAATGTATGCCAACAACCCTGCAGAACTCTGCAGACTCCCATTTAATAATGAAAAAAACACAAAGGAATGTATGGCTATTTCTGAGCCTTCATCTTATGAAGGTTCTCTTTTCCACTGAAACTCCTGATCTTTTTTCAGTCCTCAGATAAGAAAGTGCCTTTAGCTTCAGTTACCCTAATAACAGTTTCATTCTTGAATTTTCAAGTTACATTTTTCTCCAAATTTCAAATTTTGTCTGTTATGTCTAAAATTTGTAGAAGTTCATCTCTTAAAACAAAAAATGCAATTAAGCTGTACCTTGATTTTTTGGGTGTGTGTGTGGCTATGTATTCAACATAAATGCATTTGTGTTTGTATAGCAGTGCTGTCAAAATGCTGGACTATACTCATCTATGTCAACTGCTTAGATTATTTCCTCTTCTTAACCATACTCTATACTGTTTGGAATTGTTGTAGTTCAGCAAATACAGAGTACTTAAACCACAGTGAAAGAAATACTTAAATTTTTTTTAGAAAACTGCCTTTTGCATTTTTTCCCCCAGCCTCAAGATACTGATGAATCAAACCACATTGGTTGGGATCATTGAATATTGCTTGATCCTCACATCCTTGGCATGGATTTCAACAGCTCTAAAGAAAACCAAAAAGAAAGATGTATAATCCTTTGAAAACTTACCCAATGGCAAATTACTTTTATGAAGCCTTATCAGGGCCATAAAACTGGCAGTGTGACCCCTGTGTGTCATGAATGAAGAACCTTGGTCACATTCAGCCACATGGTTCAACCTCAGCGCAGCAAACAAAGTGTTCCTTTAAAAAAAATTGGCTGTAGTCTCTGGAGAAGGAAAATCCTGGAGACCACCGTGGAGCTGGAGTAAGGCTTCCTATTGTGTATTCAGCTTCCAGCCATTGTACACATTTGACCCCCAAATGACAAAATAAATGAAAGCTGCTCTTCAAAGTAATGCAATCAGTTCAAAAATATTGTGCTAATAAAGTTATAAATTCTAATGGAAAGATTTATGGCAATCCATTTAGTTGTTACTAGGTTATTTGTGGCAGACAGATGCAGAGTAACCTGATTAGAGTCAGCATTGTGATGACTTGTAGCTGCAGAGGGGAAAAAAGCTTTAAACCATTGTCATGGCCCATTCTCTGAGATGCATTTGGAAGCTGATTTGAAAGAAAATATATGACCCTTAAATGTAGTTTTGCAGCTGCCTCAGATAAGTTGGCCGAAAGAAAGTGCCAAAATGACTGACAGGTCTTTCTTTAATTAAGTTTTAATTTGTAACTCAATTTTGCAGATGAATTTAGAAGAAATTTAATTGAGACACTCTTTTCAATATATTTTTTTCTTCCCATTCATTCTATATTTAATATCTTATGTTGGGAAAAATAGTCTTAATTCAGTTAATAATAGACGTGCTATTAAGCAGTTTATTCTTTTGGACTTGATGAGCAAGCTTTATGAAAATATGCTTCCTATATGAACATACCCCTGAAAAATGTAAAAGCAGGACTTTTATTCATGTGTAGCTATGTAGTTTTAGTTGAGGGAGAACTTAGATTTACTGGAGTCAAATAATAGTTTCACAGAAGCTGCAAAGAGAAGGAGCTACTTGCTGGTCTTGCATTCCTACATTTAGTATCTAAAAAATGGACATGGTTTTCTTATTTCTTTAATATATATGTTCTTATAGTTACACCCTTCAAATTATTCTACAAGTGAGAATCAGTTCAGCTTTATATTCAATTTGTTTGATCTATTTATTGTAAACAGGATTAATTGGTGACAAGGATACAGTTTTGTGTAATCAATAATAAAATGTATCAATTTTTTTAGTAATGACATAATAATGTGCATTGCAAATCAGTTTTTGCTCCTAACTTCAGTCACTTGAAGAATTTGGCACAATAAACCAATAAGGTGATCCAAGTTCAGGCTTATTGGTGAGTGCTGGTCTTGGCCATTCTGATTAATACAGAACTTTTTCTGTAATATGTCGATTTAAGTTATATTTGAAGTTATAATCAAAATAGATTTAGTCGTTAACAGGTGTCAAAGGCAAGTACATTGACAGAACTGGTTTTGTACTGAGAGTTAAATGATTCTTATGGCTCCAACCTTACAGGAGAAAGTACACTTATTCCTTACAGAATAGTGCAGTTGCTGGCATTCATTCAACAATGCAGTAGGGGGGAACCTTATTTACTGTAACATCTAAAAACAGAGTGAACCGTAAATATCATCATTGAATGGATCATAAAATTTTGTGTTTATGTAGAGCAGGAAGATCTTGACAAATTGCAATAGTTTTTAATTTTCTGTTAGTACTAACTAGTAAGGGTATTAAAGTAGTAGGAAATACTAAAGAGAAAGAATTGCAAAAGTGTTTGTATTGGTGCATTTTTGTAAATTTGTATATGTATGTATATGGTACATATGAATCTGTTATATTCCAGATAATTGTTATTATCTTAACACGGTCTACTCTTTTTTCCCAAGGTAAGAGTAATTTCTGTTGTCTGTCAAGTTGTGATCACTTCATCCAAAGAGCCAAGTTTGGCTCTGCCTTCAGGATGGTTTCTTGTGAGTGCTGTGATGAGAAAGTAAAGGAAGGAACCAAGACGGAAACTTTGCCTTGATTCCTTCCTTTGCTTTCCAAACATGAGCATTTTATGACCCAGGATCCTTTGAATACCTCTTGCCAAATCTTTCTTAAGGAAGGATTTTGGAGCAGGTGGAAGTACCTAGATACTTAGGACCAGTAACTTCCCTTTCACTTTGCTGTCAAAATCCATCCAAGACATCCATTTTTACAGGGTTGAACTACCAGCCTGAGCTCCTAAGCAGTTACATACCCTGAGGATTTCATCAGTGTTACTTGTGTTCAGTCCCTGGTGAACAAGCTATTCCCAGCAATTTTAACTTTGTTCTCAGGGTGGTCATTTGGAGCTCAGGGGCCTGGAATGGTTGAATAATTCCCAGAGTGATGGATTAGCATGCAGGCAGCAGTTGAGGTGGTCAAAGGTGCATGACAAAATATAATTTATCACGGGGATGTTACTGCTGTTTCTGGGGTTCCTAGGGGTCAAATGTAAGGACATTTTGGGAAGTGGCAGAACTTCTCTTTTTAATCTCTGAATCCTTATTCAATAATATTTATTTAATAGTAAGTAGCAAAATCATTGTGATTAAAGCCACCAGTACAGCTTTGTGAAGATACTAGTCCTGGTTTTCTACTGTCTGGGTACACCAATGTTAGGCACAAGCTGTTGTGGTATGGGAGCAAAAGAAGTTCCAGAGCTTGTCATCTCTTTTCAATTTACTTCTATTCTGCTAGAATAGGATCAATGCACAAAACTTAAAACTCCAAAAAGACTGTTCTAAGAAGTGCAGGAATGAAATTTTATATTTCTCAAAGCTTTTCCCCTTTGGAATTTGTCTGCTGAGAGAACTTCAGGATTAGTGAGGCAGGCCATTAGCTGATGTGCATGGACTCTGTATCGTTTGCTTCCATAGAATGTTGCTGTGGGAATGCACTGTGGATGGCCTGGCCTACTGCTGGTAATAAAAGCTATGGTGCATCTTCCCTCCATCTGTAACAGTGATCCTGGAGGTTTCTGGCACAGAACTTCCATTAATTCCGGTGATTCCATTAATTCCTATGATTTCCTTTGAAAATTCAAAGGAAGCATCATTTCTATGCATGTGCCATGATTCAGGAGTAATACTCCCCAATTCAGTGCCCCAAAAGAGATGAAGTGGGGAGTACTCCAAGTAGACACTGCTCACTTGTTTCCTCCACCCCTTCCTGCTCTGGAGATGGAGTTGAGAGTTGGAGACTCAGTGGTGAAAATGGAGGGGTAAGTTAAGAACAATTTACTGGAAACAGCAATGAGATAAGAAAACAAACAGTAACAGCAAAAAATTGTGCTAACAAAAGAGGATGATTTACATGCAAAACACTCTCCAAGCCCAGTGGTGAAAAACAATAGCCAAGAAACTTTATTCTGGGAAGTGTGAGAGTCCCTTTGCCCAGCCTCCTGGCATTGAGCTAAGATGGCATTAGATAACATTTAGGAGTGGCCATGCCCACTCAGCAGAATTGCCAGAATTCCTGGCTCAAGCAATCCAGTGGGCTCAGCCTCCCAGCAGCTGAGGTTACAGGTGGCCACCACTGCACCTGACTGCTGTACATCAATGAGCTCTGTCCTGCCCACAACTAGGACAGAATATGTCTCCAGTTTAAAAACACCAACTCCCTAGTCCCAGGTTTCCTATTAGGTTTGTTAGATCTTACTCTAATACTTAAGAGCCAGCAGTAGGCTCCAAATAGCAGGATAACCATCTGCTGTTTTCAAGGGAAAGAGAAACTCTTTTTTGCCAGTTCTCATCTTAAATATTTATTTTCCATCTCTATTTTACCTTTGCTTTGTCTCCTAATCTTTTAAATAGCATTTGTAAAGACTTATGTTTGATTAACCAATTACACAATCTGGAAAAAAAACCTAAATGAAGTTGTTGTAAACTGGGTTTTGAGACAGTTTTAATTCACAGTAGCGGTATGTCACAATCAAAGCAATTCCTTAACAGTCTGTCAAGTGGCTGAGGCAGTACTGGATTGAAGAGGGTTTTTCTGGGAAGTCTCAAGTGTTTGTCTCAGGTACCATTGCTGTGCTCTTTCAATCAAGAGTCAGGAATGCTGCGATGGGCATATTTTGTTTGTTCACATCCCTGTGTGTCAACACTTCAGCAACCTTTTCAGTCCCCTTTTTCCTGCTCTTCTCCCTGATCAGAGCATGACTTGCTTACTGAGATTCTCATAAGATAATAATTTAATAGCATCTCTGAGCCAGAAGACAAAAGGAAAGAGAGTTCAAGAGCTCATTGCTAATTTCTCTCCCAGCATAATCCAATCAGTAGAGCTCTCCAGCTAGGACTTATAACCCTTAATAAGTCATTCTATTCGATTAAGAGGAATTGATTTTCTTCTCCTGTGTATCATAGTGATTATGATGAGTGTGGTATCTGCTGCTCCCTTCCCTGTCTTCCCTCCTCGTCTCCATTTGTTTGCAGGGTGGGCAGGTAAGCGAGCCAGGGAGATGGGGCAGCATCATGAACTGGGGCTGGTGTCAGCTCTGTGACAGCTCTGGAATTGAGGTGTCCCACAGATCAGAGGAGATGCCACTTGTGAGGGTCTCACACAGCAATTCCATGCTTTTGACAACTCTGCTGACAGCCTCAAAAGCAGCAATTGATGGGACAATCATTTGCAGTCATGACTAGAAGAGCAGTTTGCAATTGGTGGTGGTAGCAAATGGACCATAATTTAGTGGTTAACTAACACTAAAGCTGATGGGGTGGGGGGAAAGGCAGTTTTTATATTTCAAAAGTAAAGCAATATTGAATTTTCTTCAATCAGAGGATGCTGGTGTAAACATATTTTCATGATGTTACCTATTTGTTTGGTTTTCACAATTTATAGGCAGTAGAAAACTTAATTGACTTGAATTAGTTTAATTTTTGGGGAGGAAAAATAGGAGTAGAGAGGGGAATTAGCCAAGTTTCACTGCTGTTCAAGATAGTTTTGGGAATGATGACATCGAGACACACAAACATTTGTTCATATGTGTTTAATTTATCATGAGTGCAGTCAAACAGCAAAACAAGACATTGTAACTGTGTGGGATTTTTTCCCCGCCATGGGAGTAGCACTCTTTACCTGGACAGCTTTCCTTCTGGATGCCTTCAAGCTGTAAACAAAAGAGCAGGTGCAGGTGAGCTTCTGAAACAAATGAGCTAGTCACATGATTCAACTCTTTTAAATTTATATTTCTCTCTCAAAACTGTAGTAAAAGTTAAAACATAGCACACTTCTTTATTTTTATTTTCCAGGACTATTGCCTGCCCTGTATGTGGATGTCTACTTAAGAAACTGTTTTCAAAGTATTTAATTACATTCTTGCTGAGCAAGGGAAATTGGATTGCCATTTTGATGTTGCATTCTGTAATTTGAATGAATTAAGTCAATGTATTCAAAATCATGTAGTTTGACGTCCTGCATAACCCAAGCCACAACTTCTTTAGCAGGATCAATAATGTGTGGCTGGAAAAAAACATGCAGTTTTTTAGGACCTGAATTTGTTATATGTTGTTTTGAATAAATATTGAGATGCCTCTGTAAAGATTTCAGGTGAGGGAAATCACATCTCCTTTAGGATGTTTTAATATTGAGATGACCCAGAGGTAAAACTTCATTTTTAGTGGATTTTAGTTGTTCTGTTAGGCTTCAGACCACATTTCTTTTAAAATTATACAAACTGAGTGTTGTGCAGAGAAAAAAGTTTTGCTGCCCACACCACATTTTTAGGTATTTCTGAGAAGTCATATGTCTTAAATATTGCAGCTGTTTCCTGCAGTTGACATTTACTTTCCCTGCATGGCTGTGTGGGATGCCTGTAAAATGGGATTCACTTTGCCAGGTGCTGTCTCATAAGTGCAGCTTGCAAGCACTGATTAGATGGCAGTCTGATGGGTTTGGAGTGCCTGAAATCCACAGTCTTTGGATCCAGAGGCAGTTTTGAGGGAAGTAAGGTAGAGAGATGAAATTTTTTTCAGATTTCAGAATACTTTGGCAAGTGTGCTTCATTTACACAGAAAGAATCCCCCAAAAGACCCAAACCCTCAATCCATTAACTTGCAATTTGAATTTTCTTAGTCCCAACTTCTCACGATGAAATACTGAAATCCTGCAATGGGAATTTCACCACCTAATGTTTTCTAATGCCTTGTAAAAATGCAACTTGCATAAATATTTACCATCTTAGATAGTTTTAGCATCTTGAGTTTTTTGAATATCAAATTATAAATTGGGATTTTAAAACTTCACAAAAAGGACATAGGAATAATTTGAAAACTGTGGGGCTTTTAGTGTACTTTAGAGATGTGGAGTAATGGGCAAAATGTCACAGGAATAGCCTAATCATTGGCAGTTGCTCACTGAGTAAACATCTTTGCTGCTGTTTTCTTATATCCAGCTATCATTTCAGTAGTTTTTATCTGCTTTGTTAAATCAGGAGGTTGTGTTCCTGGGTTATTTCCCTTTCCTTCTACAATATAATATTCTATTCTGCTATGGTGGGGTTTTTTTTTTGTTTGTTCTGAAACATGATCTCACCATAAATCTTGAACTGTGCCCAGTTTACAAAGCAATGTTTATTTGTATGGATTGCTTGCCACTTCATTATCCAGCAATGTGTGTTGTCTGAAAATTGGATTAGCAATGACCTTCTATTTTCTTCTCGATTACTGGCAGGTATTGAATTGTTTTGAGGGTGTGAACCAATTCCATCATGACTCCTCTAGGAACTTGCTTTTTCATTGGTGATTCCCCAGTGATATCTCTTTTTCTGGATTTATCAATTACCAGTTTCAAATCCACTTAGTACGTGCCAAGTTTAATTTGTGGGATGCTAATTTCCTAATGCAAATATCATGTGGTCAGGTGCTTCAGTGAGTGTATAACCTCTTTCCTGTGGATGTGTTGATCATAATACAGTGAGATGTGATATAGTCATCAGCATCCTTCTGAGCAGCAGGTTTAGAGCTTTTATTCTGGGTTATTTGACACTTGGATTTCTCTTTTGTGAAAGCAGTCTTGTCTGTGTGGTGCAGCTTTGGTTTAAAAGGTGTTTCCTGTTGGTGTGCATGCTGCTTATGCTGTGAGAGACACTGAAATGTACCAGTGCTGTTTACTTGATGAAACTGCCTTAAAGGATATAAAACCTGGTTGTTGTGGACTAGAAAGTGAAATAATCTGTTGTTATCCAATTTATAACAGATGGAAATTCTTCAGCAACTTCCTTCTTATGCCTTTATCTATCTGTTTGTATATTTTTTGTTATTTTAGCAGCAATGGATGCTGACAAAAAATGCTTGATAATTAAATTAGTATTTTGACCCTAAAATGACCTATTTGAGTAAAACTTTCTTATGCACAATTCGTTCTCTTTAGAGCTATAAAATGTTCTCATTCAGGTCCTCTGGACATTGTTTTGGCTTGTGCAGTTTGGAGATGTTGGAATGCACTCGGGGCCCTGGGAAACCCAAGGTTAGAGTAACAGAGAGGGCTCTTGTTCTGTCCTTGGCTGAATATCTCCCTGAACAGCACTTAGGGGATACAGAATGTCCCTGGGCCAAACTGTTTTCCATCTAGGAAATCTGCATGACCTCACTTGTCACCTACTTTTTATAAATTATAACCTTTGTGCATTTAGTATATTTCTCTACTTCTCATCCTCAATTGAAACTTTGAGGTTTCTGATAGAGAATTGACATATGATTTACTTACTAGAATTTCTGTAATAATGTAGAGTTAACAGCACCTGATAGCACAGAGATGATTGTATTACCAATACCCTGCTTAATTTATTTTTTTTCCATGAAAATATTAATGGAAACATGAGATTCATCTCAGAGTTCAAGTTCCAATATGTTTTGATAAAATTGATTTTTAGTTCCTCTCACAATACTTAGTGCTGGTTTTACATTGCAGAGTCTAAAAGGTTCACTGACAGTTTTTCCCCAGCTAGAATCAGTATCCAAAATTAACATTCCTCCCTCTCCTCTTGGCCTTTCCACTGGGAGGACAACAGTGTAAGCATCACAGGAGAAATAGCTAGGAGGCACTGACTTAGATTTGAGAGAGAATGCTTTAATCCCCAGAGCTCCAGGGTGTGCTGAAGAGTAGTGAATACCTCCATTTTTGTACCCCTGCAAAGCTTCTTTTGTAGGAAGTTGTATTTGTGTCAGGAAACAATTTCCAACATATGAATGCTAAAAATTATAGCCAGTATAGATTACAGAAGCAGTAACTCTAGAATATCCTTGACTCTTAGAGGAGGTTCTGTGGTTTGGCTTTGGTTTGTGGTTTTTGGGTTTTTTTTTTATGTTTTTGTAATCTTGAGTCTGATTTAAATCAAGGTTGAGCATTTCTTTACTATTTCATGTTTTTTAAGCAAAACACTATGCTTGAGTTGCAAGCTCTTGATAAATGAGTTCAGAGTAGTGATGCATCCTTCAATCCAATGTAAAAAATGCTACTGTTGAAATTAGTCATGTGCCAAACAGGATCACACAGAGGAGCTGAAGGAATGGTAGAAAAACATAATTGGGTGATGCAAATAAACAAAAATCTTTTTGGATTTCCTGGCTGCTTTCTATGAGCTCATCTGATACTGTAAGTCAAGCACAGAGATCTCAGTGGGCATTTGCTGAGTGCTCATGATACTTACTACATCATTAGAATTTTGAATTGAAACCTTTGAGGATATAATTAATTAGTTTATGTTAGTAAAGTGCTCTGTAAATACTAGCTATTATAAGGTAAACTGACAGATATTCTGGAAAAATGGTACAAGCATCCTTATTACTGTAAATCAATAGGTTTTATACCAGAGTTCTGCTTATTATTAAGGGCAATTTATAACTGATGAAGGGTTCAAAAGTGACCTGCAGCCTTGAGTCCTTAATTTATCACAGGAGCAGGATGTTGTTGACAGAAAAAAACAAATGCTGTGGTGCTTCCAATACACCCTAACCTTGACCTGGAGCAGACATCTCTGGGCAGGATTGGGGAATTCTTGCTCCATGCCCTGTAATTTGTGGACTTTCTGTTACGATTGCCAATAAGGAGATCCATTACTCTCTCCTAAAAGTTGGATTTTATTAGTATTAACTATAATTTATTCTCCACTGAGGCCCAGAGAAATGGCTTCCCAGTGTTATAAAAAATGTCAAAGCACAACAATAAGACCATCTCTGTCCCAGAGAACTTGCATTTGAGCTCTTAGGAAGCCTGGCACTCTTACAGATGACTGTCCATCAGATTTCCATGTGAGGCACTCACATTGCTGTGGGTTGAATTATGTGATTTGCTCTGTGTGGGTTGAATTGTTTGAGCACTTGGGAACTCTGGATAGTGTGGGTTTTCTGAATTATTTTTTCTTCTTTTAAATCAGGTTTTACATTTCAGTTTAAATTATTGCTGCATAGCAAGTCACCAATATAATGTAAATAGAAAAAAATCTGTAGCTGATTAGTCTCCATGTGCAATCACAGGGAATAGAATTCTTAAGCTTTCCTTTTGCTGTGGTGAGTTTAAAAATCTTTGAAGTTTTCTTACTTATCACAAAGTTTGATAGGAGCAGCAGCCTTTCTCAAATCACTTTTTTCTCTCTGTATTTTTTTATAAATAGGAACTAAGGTCAATTATTTTCCAATCAAGGCAGATTCTGACAGCCTCTTATGTGAGTAAATAAACCTACAGGTGTTGCACTTATCAGCATTTAATAAGGAAAATAAATAGGGCACATCTTCACTTCCTTGTGGCCATATTTAAGTCCAAACCAAATAGAAAAGAATTGGGAAGGGAGGAGTTCTTCAGATACATTGTCTTTGTCAGCAATATGTTATGTTGTAAAATATTGCCGAGTTTAAGTTCCAGGAATGAACACTAATATCCAGGCTATTAAACATGTACTTTTAGTGTATCTGTCATTCTCTGAGTGTGAATGCCACAGTTAAGACAAATCCTTACAGAGATCTTTGTTTGAATACTGTTAAATAAAATGCATACCTAATTCAGAGGCTAGCGCTGATAAAAACAAACAAAACAAATGTATTCAATATTCCTCTTCCCCTACTTGGACCTCTCCCAGGTATTGACCAATGAAATTGGCAGTGTGATGGGAGAAAGAGCAAATGGTTAGTACAGGAGTTCCTAAATCTACTGAGTTCTTTCATCCTCTTAGCCTCTTGAGAGAATTGCTTTGATCCTGTTTGTAAATCACTATAATCCCTGTAAACAAGTGTGAGGGACTGAAAATGTTTGGTGTTGCCAGGTGATTGTTTAACTTAGTGAGCTTTTAGTGACAAAGATGTGCTGCTTTCCTGCTTCTGGAATGGATAACACTGGAAATGCACTTTGTCAGAATAGAGAACTCAGTAAAATCTTGGAAGCAAAGGCAATGTAAAAATGTGGTTTGTGTTTAATGCTTTCACTCTTAATGTTCCTAGGCTGTGTTTAATAAATAATTCCCTTTTCAACTGGCTCCTACACTAGAGTGTTTCTCAAGCTATTGGTGACATATGGAAAAAACTTATTTTCCAAAGGTCAAGAGTAGAAATGTATGGCTGTATGTATGGGCTGTATTTATGGATTGATGCACCTGAATCTGAGGACTGAAAGCAAATTCCTCTTTCAAGTTTTGAACTTGATTAATTTAATTGATAAAAGACTGCATGTGTGATTCTTCATAAGCTCCAAAGACATTGAGATAGAAAAAAAGCAATATATGTTGGTGTATTAATGATAGCCATCCTCACAAATCATCTTGAAGACCAACACACATTCAGCGATATAAGAAAAAAAAAGCAGAGAAGTCTGTGTTTGTAGAAATGTATACAATATCAGCTTTTGTAAAAAATTCAAGAATTCAAGGTGTTCCTGAATTTCATGGTCTTTGATTTCCATCCTTCCTGTAATTATAAATAACCCTTTCCCTCATTCACCTGCTCTAGAGTGCAAAGAAATACAGTCAGACACAAAGAAATACAGAAGCAGTTTTGACACTTTTTTCCATGGGAGTTATTCATTATGGTAATGGTAGTGTGTGATGTGCAGTTTCTGGATTTATGACCCGTTCTCGATAAGCGTGAATCCAGCCTGCATGTGCATCTTTGATAAGGTTCTAATTGGATAGCAGTGACCTTTCTGAATGTAATTCTAGGAGGAAGATTAAAAAGCAGTCCAGAAAGTGACAGGTTTGGGACAATAACATATGAATTCAGCTCTGCTGGCAGGCATGAGATGTAAGCCATGATAAATTAGAGGCAGGCCGAGCAGGCTTGTGAGTGATTGCTCATTTCTGCTGCATCCTTGGGTAAAATCCCATGAGTAACACCAGTGCTGCCATAATTCTGCCATATTCAGTGTTTACTGGTTTTGCATGCTATGGAATTACACAGCAGGGAAAGTTTTGGGAGACACCAAGGAGAGCCTGCTGATGGTGTCCCCTTGTGTGGTAGGGGAGTTTTATATTTGTTATCCTCATAACTACTTTCTAATAGCTTGCTTCTGCTGGCTTCCTGCTCTAATTAAACTACTTTTACAAAAATGACCTTTATCCAGTGTAGGATTAAACAGATTACAAATTGAAACTAAAATAATTCAACTTGACTCTGCATTTATATATATTTATATCTTTTCCTTTGAAAAGAAGATAACCATGAAGTTGGGTTGTGGAACTTTTTCTACATATGTGCTTAGACACTTAAGTTAATGTAAGAATGCACTGGAAATAAAAACTGAAAAAAAATCATAAAATTATATTGAAAGTTCACTTCAATAACAGTTTTATAGTTTGGTTATGTTGCCAATTGTCCAGAACAGTCATCAGATGCTTCCTGTGTTGACACACCTTTTATTTCAAGATGAAATGTTGTCTGTATTTTAGATGTCTTTTTACATCTGTGTTATTATTTCTACATAATTTTTGTGGAGCATACTTGATGATAAAAAAGCAACGTGTCATTTTATATTTTGACTTTTCCTGTTTTATACAAACACAGATAAAGGGTTGTTGTGAATATTGTTTTTGGTTGAGTTTTTGCGTTGTGGCAAAAATATGGACTTTCAAGTCACTTTCTAATTTAGGTGAAATTCTTGCTATGCTATATGAAAAGCCATTATTTTTCAACCTCCAAAGTGGAGAATTCAAATAGTTGTGAGTTTTAGCCTTGGAAGTTAAATGGTGATGATGGCAGAAAGATGTTATGAATGTAAATGGGGTTCTGGGTAACTGAGTGTCATAGAGGTTACTGGAGTTGTAAACAGGGATTTGTACTTTTATTTAAGTTTGTAAATTTTGCCACATGGGAAATAAAAACTGATTTTGTATTTTGATGCATAAGCTTCTGACAAACATATTTAAATCAAATTCCCTGGTACTGGTGATATTTGTGAGAGAGGGTTGTAATTATTTATTAATGCCTTGGTTTATTGGAGCATGCTGATAAAATGAGCTGTCGCTACCTCCTGATAGTTTTTGTTTTACCCTAATCTGTCTTGAAACATTTAGAAAATAGGTCATAGTAAGAAAGTCAGAGTTTACAGGGCATGGCTGTCATTTAAATCTTAATAGTCTGACTCATGGAGATACCTAAAAGCAGATAGAAAATTAAATAATTTGCTGTAATAATTTAATAATTTGACAGCAGGAGTTTGGCAGATAAGTTTTTCAAGTGAAAAGCCATATTTTGGTTATTCTTATATGATTGTTTTAGAGAAAGGTTGAAAAGGGGAGGAGTTCCTGCTGTTAGCAAAACTTGCTAGCATAAATGTCCATTAATCAGTCCAAATTTGACTTGAGAATTGTGCACTTCAGAACAAACTCCATTTAAGACACACAGGGCTGAAAACATTCCTAGAACTACTGGGTGTAGGTTTTAATAGTGTCAGATAATTTAGGGCTGGTCTTACAGGTGAGGTAAGAACTGTTCAACATATGAACAAGAGTTATACTTCCTGAAAGCAGAATTGTCAAATATGATTACTTAATGTTAAATAAGGTTCAGCTTATTTAAGCTCTTACATTTAAGATCTTATCTACCTGATTTTCGTAAATTCTTTGGTGCTGCTAAATTCAGTGTCCCATTCTCGGGTACATAGAGGGTTTGGCATCTAGAGGATCTGGGTGCTTTTGTATTATGCCATATACCAATATATGGGGTGTTTTTGTCATGTGAGGTATAGGTGTTTATTTTGTTTTAAAGTTTTGAATATTTTAATTAAGAGATCCAAGTTTTCACAGTTTCCGACTGAACAGTTTGCAATAAGAGTGCAGTAGCCAAGGAATGTCTTAGTCTACCCACATAATACAACTCTGCATCTCTGCTGTTATTCTTAAACTGATCATTTAGAATATAACTGGAATATGTGCTATGATGGCATGTAAATTTTGGTAGCTATTTCACAGTGACTCAGAACAATGAGTTAAAAATGGCTGTCCATTTCTGAACACTGGATAATTAAAAGGTTAGATGAAGAAAAAGAAAGCAGGTGTGCAAAAAAAAAATATAGTAGTGATTCTTGCTATTTTAAATTGGTGTTATTGGCATTTAAGCTGGTGGGCTTAGTGCAGTTTCTGTAGTCATTTTGTACAGGTATTTCATTCAATTTTCCTTGTTACCATACCAAACCAATTGTCTTGCATGGTTGCTTTGGTTTTTAAATCTTAATGAGCCTGTCATCTTACTATAAAAAAAAATCTCAGAAAGTGGGCATATGCTTTGACATGGAGGTAATGTTGGCTTACAAAATCAAAATGCAAACAATACTTTTGAGACAGCAGAATCTTCAATGTTTGTTGAAGTTTTTTGTAATGCCTTAACATCACATCTAGTAGGACTGAAGAAAAAACCCAAAAAACCAAAAAGACTGTAAAAGGAGTAATGGCACATGTGATGAGGTAGGATGATAGTTGGAATTTCCTTCTGGAGATGGAAAAGACTGTAATAACCGAAATGTAAAAATGGACTATCTCATTTTATGAGAGAAGCTCATAATACACACAGAGCTATTTGTTTTATTACCAAGTTTTCACTGTTAATTATCTCCTCCCAAGCAGATGAGGCTGGTGGGTGAATACATCTTGATTTGCATTAGCAATTTTCCCGATAAGAGCCCATGTCCAGCGCTGCAGACGCTCCTTGGTTTTGCAGCCCCAGCCCTTTCATGTTTTCCATGGAAAGGCGACATTTGTCCCCCACAGGCAAACTCCCAAGCTGCTGTTGTGTGCAGAGCCAGGGAAATCAAAGAGCCACCTACTGACCCCACCTATTGTCTGGCCTTGTCGCCTTCTATCAGCAGCACGCCGCGATCAGCGCGCTACACGTGTACCTCGCGCCTGCCCGGGCTCTGGCAGAGCCCTGCCTTGCACCTGTTTGCTTATGCATGAGCTGGGCATGTCTGAATCCAAAGAGCTGACAGGGAGGCAAGGAAAAGGGGGAGGGAGAGGAGGGAATCACCGCCAGGCTGTTTTCATTAGGCTGCGTGGAGCAGCCAGGGCGCAGCGATGCTGGGGAGGCAGAGGAGGCGTTGGCAGAGCCCGCCGGTGTGTTATCAGATTGGGGATTTTAGCAGATGTGGGCAGTTGATCATGGCATATGAAAGGCATCTGATTTTTTTTTCTATTTATTTTATTTCTTGGCTTTGATCTTTGATGCAGAAAGATGGCCTCCTTTGAGGGCGGTGGGGGAATCCGTACTTTTCTTGAATGGAACCTTGCTTAGCACTTGTACCAGCTTTTATTCTATTCAGCATAAGTAAGGATGACAGAAATCCACCCTGATATCAGCTAAAACATCTAATCTATCCAGTCTGCTGGGTCTTGTAGATGTATGTTTGCAATTGTTACAGAGGAGGGTACTCTGATTTTTCCATATTATGTGTAGGAGCCACATTTAACCTTGTTCATCAAAGGCTTTTTAATTTTTTTGTTAGGCATTTCTCCTACTAAATCTCCAGTAAGAGTGTGTGGGAGCAGAAGCATGAGAAAATAGATTCCACGTGCTACTGTATATTTCTTCTCTTTTCAGTGTTTTGAATAAGGTACAGGAAATACTTATTCCAGGTCAACCTGATAAATGTAGGTGCAGGGCCACATTCTTGATTTCTAGTTTGCACCTGCCCAGGGAATATTGATTATTGTCCTCTAGGCACAGAGGTATCAAATACCTTCAGTCATTTCCAACTTTTTTGGTTCTTCCATGTGTTTCTTTCCTTTGGAAATCTCGCTTTTTCTCAAAGCACTGTATAAAGACAATGTCTAATTTGGCTATTCTTACTCCTGATGTGACTTTCTTGAGGTCAGGGTGATTCTTTGCAGAAGATAGGAACATAATGCCCACTCTAGAGTTAAATAAAGTGCTGTGGGATAAGGCTTCCTGATAACTAGCTATTAGCTGTATTAACCAATATCTAGCCTTATACTATATGGATATGTCAAGCAATCTTTGCTGTCATTCAGAAAATGCCTGAGCAACTTTGGTTCCCAAAATTGATGCATTTTATATTGATATTTAGGCTTTATTAATGCCAACAGGTTTTAAATTCCTAAAGCTTGGGTCTTTTATGTGTAGTTCTTCAGAAGGAGACAGAGGGAGATTGAACATCTGAACACCTTTGAGAACATGGACCCTGTGTGATTGTTGCATTTGAAAGTGGGGTTTGGGTTATCAAAGGATCCAAGGATACTCTTGCAGTATTGCAACTCTAACTCAACAGATGCTTTCATACACAGAATTAGAGGAGAGTGAATTAAATAACAAGTTGCCAAATTTTGTGAACTTAGAGCTACTATAAATCTTACTTGCCTTGCCAATGGAATTTTCTGCCAAATGCACACCTAACTACAAGTGTTACACTGATCCCTCCTTTCTCCCTCTCCCTTTTTAGTGCTATCTTTATATCTTGATGAGAACCAACAAAAATTTAAGATGGTGGAAAGTTTAATGTTCCTCTGCAACAGGAATGTTGGCTTCTTTTATGTGGAGAAGGGTCTTAAATGTGATTTTCAAAAGGAACTCCTGTTATTAAATTCATATTGTGCTTCAAGTATTCCTGTAAAATCTTTCCATAAGGTAAAATTTTTATGCTGTGAAATGTTATTTTAGTATTTTAGCATATTGCAGGGGATTTATTTTATATGTTTCATTACTGTATCAGAAGTACTGTGCTTTTTTCCTAGTGCAAATGAGCCAGTGCTTCTAATAAGCTTCTTCCAGCATTTCACCTCTAGTCTGTTGTCCCATACAGCTGTTATCTGACAAAAGGGGAAATAAAAACAAAGAACAAGACACATTCCTGAGGTCTAATTTGCCCATTCATCTGTGGTAGATAAAGCATGGTCAGTCCTGTAAGTAGAGCAGCATTTGCAGTTGAATACGTGTAATAAATTCTGGGAAGACTCCGCCTCTTGTGCTGCACAGGGAAGTCTTGGGGCTGTTGTGTCTCTGTGCCCCACACAGCCTGAGCACATGAACACTTTTTGCATTCAGAGTTTTAGTGCTTGGGCAGAGGGATGTACATCTGCAGGCCCTTGCATGACTAATTTCATGTCAGCAATGGGTTTTACTGCCATTTGAATAAGAATTTGTAATAATAGCTGTAAAGTTTCCAGATGGTTAGACTGGTAAGTTTTAAGGCCACTAAGTCTTAAAATATTCAGGTTTTTTTTTTTAACTGCCTATCTTTCTTGAGCACAAACATATTTAGATGTTGTTTTTTCCATCAGCATTTACTATAAATATTCTCTATTCCTCACATTAACCCATGTATTGTAAAGCGACTGCCTTTCAGTAGATTCTTTTTTTCTTTGACAGCTGTTTTGATCAGCTTGACTGTGTACCTAAGGATCAGCAATAACTCCAAGGCATGGGTATAGAACCCCTTTTGAATTCAAGGGGAGTAATGGGAATTTACCCATACTGTGACTCCTTCCCAGTGGAACCACTACATACAAAACCATTTCCTTGCCTTTGGGAGTTTATGCCCTATTTAAATCCTGGCAGGTTTAAAATTTCCAGAGGAAACTTTTGCCTTCTCTGCATCTTTTCTGCACATATCCCTCAGAGAGCCATGGGTTTAGCTCTGGGACATCCCTGCCAGGCTGCGAAGACCTGGGACCCATTGCTGTCAGACTATGAACACATCCATGAGTTTCTGTTCTGAGCATAGTTAAGTTCAATGAGCTTCAGAAATGGAGAAGAGTCTCTATATCCCTGTCTTATCTGTTCCTCTGCTTCAGGTGTAAAATTACAAAGGAAATTTCAGCTTCACAAGATACTGCAGCTACAGATGGAAATTTCAAGTTGAGGAATGAAGTAATTCCTACTGGATTCTTCTATAGGGACTGATTAACGTTTTATTTTTTCTGTATGCTTTGGGGTTTTCCTTCAATTACAGTAAGCTCATTTCTCTTTGGCACTGGAAATTTGTGTGTCAATTTGGATTTTGGAAAGTTCTTTAAACCATCACATCTATAAGATGCAAATGAGTGTTTGGGAGTCCTGTGAGTTTTACAGGTCTTAAGAACATTTTTGTGTTGACTTTAGTATTTATTACAAGTTAGCCATTGTGCCATGGTGGATGACTTTTCCTGTGAGAATTTTAGTATTTATGGACACG